>NC_050068.2:92000934-92303747 GCF_009764565.3 Dermochelys coriacea | reverse complement strand
GACCATCCCTTGGAGTACTCTGCTTGATACCTGCTGCCAACTAGACATGGAGCCATTGATCACTACCTATTGAGCCCTTTGTTTAAAAAGGATGAATTCAAGCTGGAGCAGGTACAGAGAAGGGCTACTAGGATGATCCGAGGAATGGAAAACTTGTCTTATGAAAGGAGACTTAAGGAACTTGGCTTGTTTAGCCTAACTAAAAGAAGGTTGAGGGGAGATATGATTCCTCTCTATAAATATATCAGAGGGATAAATACAGGAGAGGGAGAGGAATTATTTCAGCTCAGCACCAATGTGGACACAAGAAGAAATGGGTATAAACTGGCCACCAGGAAGTTTAGACTTGAAATCAGACGAAGGTTTTTAACCATCAGAGGAGTGAAGTTTTGGAATAGCCTTCCAAGGGAAGCAGTGGGGGCAAAAGATCTATCTGGTTTTAAGATTCTACTTGATAAGTTTATGGAGGAGATGGTATGATGGGATAATGGGATTTTGGTAAGTAATTGATCTTTAAATATTCAGGGTAAATAGGCCAAATCCCCTGAGATGGGATATTAGATGGATGGGATCTGAGTTACCCAGGAAAGAATTTTCTGTAGTATGTGGCTGGTGAATCTTGCCCATATATGCTCAGGGTTTAGCTGATTGCCATATTTGGGGTCGGGAAGAATTTTCCTCCAGGGCAGATTGGAGAGGCCCTGGAGGTTTTTCACCTTCCTCTGTAGCAAGGGGCATGGTTGACTTGAGGGAGGTTTCTCTGCTCCTTGAAGTCTTCAAACCATGATTTGAGGACTTCAATAGCTCAGACATGGGTAAGGTTTTTCATAGGAGTGGGTGGGTGAGATTCTGTGGCCTGCACTGTGCAGGATGTCAGACTAGATGATCAGAATGGTCCCTTCTGACCTTAGTATCTATGAATCTATAAATGATCCAGCCAGCTTTCTATCCACCTTATAGTCCATTCATCTAGCCCATACTTCTTTAACTTGCGGCAAGAATACTGTGGGAGACCATATCAAAAGCTTTGCAAAAGTCAAGGAATAACATGTCCACTGCTTTCCCATCATCCACAGAGCCAGTTATCTCATCATAGAAGGCAATTGGATTAGTCAGGCATGACTTGCCCTTAGTGAATCCATGCTGACAGTTCCTGTTCACTTTCCTCTCCTCTAAGCGCTTCAGAATTGATTTCTTGAGGACCTGCTCCATGATTTTTCCAGGGACTGAGGTGAGGCTGACTGACCTGTAGTTCCCCAGATCCTACTTCTTCCCTTTTTTAAAGATGGGTACTACATTAGCCTTTTTCAAGCTGTCCGGGACCTCCCCCGATCACCATGAGTTTTCAAAGATAATGGCCAATGGTTCTGCAATCACATCCGCCAACTCCTTTGGCACCCTGGGATGTATTGCATCTGGACTTGTGCTTGTCCAGCTTTTCTAAATAGTCCCGAACCACTTCTTTCTCCACAAAGGGCTGGTCACCTCCTCCCCATACTGTGCTGCCCAGCACAGTAGTCTGGGACCTGACTTTGTTCTTGAAGACAGAGGCAAAAAAAAGCATTGATTACATTAGGTTTTTCCACATCTTCTGTCATTAGGTTGCCTCCCTCATTCAGTAAGGGGCCCACACTTTCCTTGGCTTTTTTCTTGTTGCTAACATACCTGAAGAAACCCTTCTTGTTTGTCTTAAGATCTCTTGCTAGCTGCAACTCTAAGTGTGATTTGGCCTTCTTGATTTCACTCCTGCATGCCTGAGCAGTATTTTTATACTCCTCCCTGGTCATTTGTTCAATCTTCCACTTCTTGTAAGCTTCTTTTTTGTGTTTAAGATCAGGAAGAATTTCACTGTTAAACCAAGCTGGTCACCTGCCATATTTACTATTTTTTTTACACAGTGGGATGGTTTGTTCTTGAAACCTCAATAAGGATTCTTTACAATACAGCCAGCTCTCGTGGTCTCCTTTTTTTGCCTCATGTTATTCTCCCAGGGGATCCTGCCCATCAGTTCCCTGAGGGAGTCAAAGTCTGCTTTTCTGAAGTCCAGGGTCTGTATTCTGCTGCTCTCTTTTCTTCCTTGTGTTAGGATCCTGAACTCGACTATCTCATGGTGACTGCCTCCCAGGTTCCCATCCGCTTTTGCTTCCCTTACTACTTCTTCCCTGCTTATGAGCAACAGGTCAAGAATAGTTCTGCCCCTAGTTGGTTCCTCCAGCACTTGGAACAGAAAATTGTCCCCTACACTTTCCAGAAACTTCCTGGATTGTCTGTGCACATCTGTATTGCTCTCCCAGCAGGTATCAGGGTGATTGAAGTCTCCCATAAGAACCAGGGCCTGTGATCTAGTAACTTCAGTTAGTTGCTGGAAGAAAGCCTCGTCTACCTCATCCCCCTGGTCTGGTAGTCTATAGCAGACTCCCACCATGACATTGCCCTTGTTGCTCACACTTCTAAACTTAATCCAGAGACTCTCAGGTTTTTTATGCAGTTTCATACCAAAGCTCTGAGCAGTCGTACTGCTCTCTAACATACAATGCAACTCCCCCACCTTTTCTGCCCTGCATGTCCTTCCTGAACAGTTTATGTCCATCCATGACAGTACTCCAGTTATGTGAGTTATCCCACCAAGTCTCTGTTGTTCCAGTCACATTATAATTCGTTGACTGTGCCAGGACTTCCAGTTCTCCCTGCTTGTTTTCCAGGCTTCTTGCATTTGTGTATAGGCAATTAAGATAACTCGCTGATCATCCCGCTTTCTCAGTATGAGGTAGGAGCCCTCCCCTCTAGCACTCTCCTGCTCATGCCTCCTCCTGGTATCCCACTTCCTCACTTACCTCAGGGCTTTGGTCTCCTTCCCTTGGTGAACCTAGTTTAAAGCCCTCCTCAGTAGGTTAGCCAGCCTGCTTGTGAAGATGTTTTTCCCTCTCTTTGTTAGGTGGAGCCCATCTCTGCCTAGCACTCTTCCTTCTTGGAACACCATCTCATAGTCAAAGAATCCAAAACCTTCTCTCCAACACCACCTGCTTAGCCCATTCATTGACTTCCATGATTTAACGGTCTTTACCGGGGCCTTTTCCTTCTACATGGAGGATGGATGAGAACACCAGTTGCACCTCAAACTCCTTTATCCTTCTTCCCAGAGCCACATAGTCTGCAGTGATCCGCTCAAGGTCATTCTTGGCAGTATCATTGGTGCCCACATGGAGAAGTAGGAAGGGGTAGCGATCTGAGGGCTTGATGAGTCTCGACAGTCTTTCCGTCACATCGTGAATCCTAGCTCCTGGCAAGGAGCAGACTTTTCAGTTTTCCTGGTCGGGGTGGCAGATAGATGACTCAGTTCCCCTGAGGAGGGAGTCCCTGATCACCACCATCCGCCTCCTTCTCTTGGGAGCAGTGGTCATGGAACCTCCATCCCTAAGATAGTGCATCTCATGCCTTCCAATCCGCAGAGTTTCCTTCTGCTCCCTTCCCTCAGATGTATCATCTAGTGCACTCTCCGCATTAGTACCTGTGGAGAGAACATGAAAACGGTTGCTTACCTGTATCTGCATTGATGGTACATGGATGCTCCCCTTTCTTCTTCTGGAGGTAACATGCTGCCAAATTTCTTCACTGTCCTTCTGTCCCCACTGCACAACCTGCTCTGAATCTTCAGAATGTTGTGTCCATAGAAGCATATCCTGATGTCTGTCCAGGAAATCTTCAGTTTCTCTTATGCAACGCAGGATTGATACTTGTTTCTCCAGACCTTGAACCTTCTCTTCCAATATGGAGACCAGCTTGCACTTTATACAGACAAAGGCGCTTCTGTCCTGTGGGAGAGAGACAAACATGGCACATCCTCTGTAGGTAACAACAGCTGAGCACTCGCCATCCATATTACCTTCCTTCTGTGAGCTTCCTCAGGAGCTGTAGTAACTACTAAGAGAAGCCTGCAAGAAGAAAGCCTCAGTGGGCTCTCTCCAGGCAAACTCCCTCGGTTAGCCTCTCTGCTGTTCACTGCTAAGCTGACTGGCTTTTTATAACAGTCAGGCCCGCTCAAGGCTCACCTGGAACAAAGCACTCCCAATTCACACTTTTCAAACAATCAAGCACACGGTCAAACTGACAAACTGTCCCCGCAACAGATACAGAGATGTCCTGATGCAAATCAATCTGCACCAGTCTTTCCAACATAAATCAAAACCTGGTGAATCCTCATAGGATCAATGATGAGCTGTTTGTTTTGAGTGGTTTTAAGTGCTCCATGTGACTCTCCATTTAGCCTCAGCATCAAAGCTGGGTGCAAGGATCTTAATACAGTTCTATAGAGTTTTGCAGGATTTTAAATCTTGTCTTTGGAGGGTTCTGCAGGTCATGGTGCAGTGGGATCCTCGTATTTGCATTGATATGATAAAGAAAGCTAGATGTCTGAGCAGCTCTTTTAATCTGTGGATGTGCGATAGGACTGGGAGCTAGTCAACTGGAGTAGATTTGAGTGTCTCCTACATTACGCGCATAGCATTATTGAATTGAGTGTCAAGGAGTTTAGTGTGACTGCTATGATACCATATGTGACTGCTTTGAGACTGGTGCACAATATTCAGCTGCAGAATATACCAAGGCAATTGCTGCGGTTTGTAACGTCTGTGGACTGGAGTCCCGTGATGTTCTGGCCAATTTTCTGATAAGCAGAACTTGAGACCTGACCTTATCGTGGGTGGTCTCAAGGTTTTGTTGAAAGATCAAACTCTGGTCCAGTGTAACGCTAAGTTGCTTTGGATTAGCTTTGTGGCTGATGCTCTCACCGCAGAACTGCATATCATTTGGAATTAGCCAATTTATTGTTCAGGAGGAAAGCAGTTACCATGGGTTTTTTTGGGATTAGGCCTAAGTTTCCAGCATTGGAAATAATCAGCCATTGTGCTAAGTTCTCAGGTTAGAGTGTAGCTGATGGTATGGAGGCTTGTATGCTGAACAGCTAGGGCAATATCATCTGCATACATGAATTTCCTTGACTCTATTGCTTGTACATCTGCGGTGTATGGATTAAAAACTACTGGGGCCAGGACAAAGCCCTGAGGGATGCCCTCAGGCATCACACAACAAGTTATGTGTTCTTGGTCTACTTATCTAGCCATTAAGGTGTACCTTCAAGCAGCGGTCCCCAGTCATTGCCACCAAGAGGCGCATCATTTGCTGGCAGTGAGTGTCGTGGGAGACCTTGAGGAGGAAGCCCTGTCTCCAGAAAGTATTGTATGACGAGGACAGATCAACAAGGGTGTTTTCTGTCTTCAACTTACATTGGAATCCTGCCTCAATGTGGCTGGTAAGTGAAGCTACTTGGTCACAGCAGTTCCTCTTCGGGCAAAATCCTGCCTGCTCCACTGGGAGGGTGTCTTCGATAATATCAGACAGAGGGTGGAGTAGCACCTGTTCCATGAGCTTGCTGGTGGTTGAGAGGAGAGAGATGGGGCAGTAGCTGCCTGCATCCTCTGGGGGTTTGCCAGGCTTCAGAAGGACAATCACTGTTGCCTGTCGCCAGCTTGCTGGCACTTCTCTGGTTCTATGCATGGCAGTAAAAAGCACTGCCAGCCATTCCCATCCCCATCTCCCCAGATTCTTGAGAAACTCTGGAGGAATGTCATCAGCCCCTGCAGCTTTCCAGCTTCTGGTTTCCATAAGTGCAACATTGATCTCCTTGACAGACTATGGGGAAGAGAGTGGGGATTCCTACGGGCATTGTTGAAGGTTTCTGTGGAGTTCCAGCTGGACTTCCTGGTGTGTAATCTTGTCTGTTGGCATCTTGCTGTTAGAAAGAAGATGAGATGCAACAGCATTTGCTGTCACCTTTGCTGAGCATTGCATTACTGGCTGGGATACTCCAAGTTGCTGCAAAACAGCCTATACCTTACGGCTCGAATGGATGAAATCAAGTCTTTCAATGGCACCTTTCCAGGCACGCCGACTTGCAATGTCATGGGGAAACTGAGCCAGTCAGCCAGAATCAGCATCCTACTCAGATAAGCCAGAAACAAACAAATGGCATTAAATCTGCACAATAATATTTTAAGAAGCAATATCCTCCCTAACTGGGACTTTTACCTACCAATATTAAAAGTTCCAAAGTTAAGGCTGTCCTTTCACTTTGCTTGGTGTTAAGGGCAGCTCCCTAAAAGCCACCTTTTTGATTTTCTTGGCTACAGTGAATTCTGTTCATTGATACGCTCAGAGGTGTGTGTTACTCTGAGCATTTGGTTGGAGAATGGGAGCAGTACTCAAGTAATTTGTATTAAATTATTCCCATTAGGAAGTCTTAATGTACTGTAACAGGACAGAATTCTGTTTTCTAAATTGCTCTTTGCATAAAAATATTTTGGACTCCCAATCAGCAAAAACAGTCTTCCTTACATCTTCAACAATCATCAGTCAGAAAAAGATAGGAAGTGAGAATAAAAGTTGTTGAGGTTGTTGGGGGATCCCACTCCACCCCTGCTGTTATAAATACAAGTTAAATATAATTGTTCAAAAATGCATTTTTGTATCAGACTGGTAGAGGGACAGAAGTTTATTCTGCTCTGAAAAAAAAATCACTCATCACAGACAGAAGGAGGTTATAGTAGTGACCCTTTGGTGATATAACCTGGTGCTGAGATGCTGGAGAAAAGCTGAGATTTTACCCAGAAGTAATGATGCAACATTTTGAAAGCCAAGAGATGGTAGGGGGTATTCTATTAAACCTGTCAACTAGTCAAGATTTTCTGCCCAGAAATCAAGTTGAGGCATAACAAAAGCATTGATCAACTTGTCAGCATTTAACTGGAGTAACAGAGGCCATTATCTGTCTACATCTCTGAGAGGCAAAAGTGATATTTAATAAGAAAATTCAGATGATCAATGAGATATGAGTTTAAAAACTAATGAAACAAGACTCGGGGCTAAAATAACTAGACCCAACTGATATATTAGAAGAAAGGTCACAGTACCTTCTGTAAAAGAGGCATGGATACTAACACCACTTTGCACATCATTACTATTCATATTTATTAGTATTGAGATTCAAGCTAAAAACAGATTTTCTACTCTGAGGACCCATAAAATCTTAATGAACATCAGACTGTGTAATGTATTGGCTAAAGTGTGTTCATTCTCTGGAGCTGACTTGTCAAAAATAAAGCCAACAGTAACCAGAAATCTTTGTCAGGGAACAAATTGATTTTAAGAGGTAGCTGTTTATAGTTTTGGAAATGAACACCACGACAATATTCAAACTTATGCACAAACAGTTAGGTACCTGTATGGATCTTAAAGTTAATAATCCACTATAACACTGTATTTTGTTTATTTCAATATTCCTCATTGGGTACTAACTGAAGGTACACCTACATTGAAATCAGAGGTCTGACTCTACACATGTAGACATTCCTGAGCTAGCTGTGATCTCTCTGGCTCAAATAACAGCAACAGTGAATCCATGGCAGCATGTGCTGGCTGTTTGAATGCATATACAGGGTCCTGATGGGGCTTGTACAGCCTGTGATACCTCCCAAGTTGCTCTGGCTTCATTGCTATTATTATTTGAGCTAGATAGATCAAAGCTAGCTCAGATATGTCTACCAGTACTGAAGTAGCACCTAGGACGGCAGTTTAGACATGCCCTCTGGCTTCATTGCTATTATTATTTGAGCTAGATAGATCAAAGCTAGCTCAGGCATGTCTACCAGTACTGAAGTAGCACCTAGGACTGCAGTTTAGACATGATAATTCCTACCCGAACATACATAACAAAGCCATCTTTGTTGGCTAAATATTAAAGTGGTTCAAATTATGTCCTATTAAAGCACAATTGTCCCTTGAAGAGCAATTGTGTTAATTTTGTAGTGTAAATTCAATCATTAAAGTATAAAATAGAGTGATTTTGTTTCTGCTTTGAGTGCAAATCTAAATCTAAACGTAACTATGGAGTACTACTGAGGGTTCCGTGAAACTTGAATCATGCTACATAAAAAAAATGCTTTAAATATTGTATCAGTCCCAGGTCACCTAATTCAAGGTTAAGGTCCTTTTTTGAAAATGGATAGATGGATCATGCATGGTGCTGCATGCTTCCAAGAAGAAGCTGAAAACCCCTCAGCTTTTATAGTCCTCTGTGAAGATAAAGATGTTAAGTTCCTTACAAGATTTTGCCCATTGTTCTGCATATCTTCAAATGGCTCATGTATCATATTTCAGAGATATACCCATGTTACACGTAGATTATCTCATCAAGTGTATATAACTGCTTCTTCCCTCCAGTCCTGAGGCTTTGCTTACATTGTGTATCCAGTTATCCTCAGGTTCCAGTCTACATCTTGGATACAGTTACTCTCTTTGGTGAAGTTCAAATTCCTGCTTTCTTGCAAACATAAATAAATAAATAAAATAAATAAATAAATGATTTTTAAAAATTCCCAAATCTGCCATTGCTGGACTGAAAATTTCTCCTCTAACTGGGTTTACATTTATCTTACACTTATTTTGTTTTCATTTGACTTGGTTTAAACTTTGTCTTTGCTACTCCTGTGGTTTCACTGAATTTTAAATAAAAGAGTGCAGGTGAACTGACAGTAGAAAATTATGTCATGATAAAGTTATAAGCACATAAAAAAGCTAATGATAATTTGATAATAAAGAAGCTTTGAACTGCTGAGGAGGAGAATTTTACATGAACTGAAAGGCAGAGACAAGAAAGAAAAGTCAGAAGCTATGGTATAAAAAGTGACGGTAAATCATGAAACTTGCTTACTATTTCATTTCAGAAGCAGCCCTTTTATTCTTGTAGAGACCAGACTGTGACATAAATCATTAGGGAAGCCTGTTTTCTAGAGACCAGAATATATTTAGAGTGAACAGTAACCAAGAACAAGTGATATTAAGGACCAGATGCTACTGTCAGCATTGCATTCCATCTCTGTACATTTTGGCTTTATTTATACATTCAAGGGGTGGACAATTGCCAGGTGATCCTCAGTTAAGTGTACAGGCTTTCTCCTAACCTTCAGAAAGGGTGATTCTCCACAGATATGCACAAAGCAAACATTATAATCTGCAACAAAACCTGCTACTGGTGTATGATATGGAGAAATACCAAACTTTTAGGGATTAATTTCTTTAATGGTCATCTTTTGGCCCTTACAAAAAAAATGAAATTGTCACAGTTATAACTAGTATTTTTTCCCCTCCAGAAATTATTCTAATTTTGTACATGCATGACCATATGCACACCTGCCAGCAACTATCAGAACCTGTTTGTGTGTAACATATTTCTAACTGCCTGATCTGTGCATGTATAGGTCCATTGGATTAATATGCATTGGATTATTATCCCTGCTTATGTCACAGGTGCAGCAAACTGGTAAATCACCAAGAACCTGAGAAAGGAAACAAGGAAATGAGTAGGAACCTCGTCCCTCTCAGATTTCAGAAGGCACTTCAGATTCTTAAACCTTAGGTCGAGTTCTGTAGCTATATTTAGAAATCTCACTTTGGTACCTTCTTTGCATTTTGTGAAATTTGCAGTGAAAGTATTCTTAAAATGAACAACATATGCTGGGTCATCCTTTGAGACTGCTATAACAAGAAATATATGGCAGAATGTGGATAAAACAGAGCAGGGGACATACAATTCCCCACAAGGAGTTCAATCAAAAAATTTAATTAACACATTCTTTTTTTAACGAGCATCATCAGAATGGGAGCGTGTCATCTGGACTGATGGCTGAAGTATGAAGGGGCATACAAATGTTTAGCATATCTGGCACCCAAATCCTTGCAATCCTGGCTATAAAAGTGCCATGCAAATGCCTGTTCTCACTTTCTGGTGACATTGTAAATAAGAAGAGGGCAGCATTATCTCCTGTAAATGTAAACAAACTTGTTTGTCTTAGTGATTGGCTGAACTAGAAGTAGGACTGAGTGGACTTTGTCCCTTCTGACCTTAGTATCTATGAATCTATGACTTGTAGGCTCTGAAGTTTACATTGTTTTGTTTTTGAGTGCAGTTATGTAATAAAAAAATCTACATTTGTAAGTTGCACTTTCACAACAAAGAGATTACAATACAGTATTGTAGGAGATGAATTGAAAAATATTATTTCTTTTGTTTATCCTTTTTTTCAGTGCAAATATTTGTAATAAAAATAGTATACACTTTGATTTCAATTACAACACAGAATAAAATATATATGAAAATGTAGAAAAACTTCCAAAATATTTAATAAATTTCAATTGGTATTCTATTGTTTAACAGTGCAGTTACAACTGCTATTAATCACTATAAATTTGTTTAATCTTCATTACTTTTTTGAGATAATTGCATGAGTTAACTGTGATTAATCGACAGCCCTAGTACTTATCCTTTTTGGGTTATATTAGTTTGATCTTAGTCCTTTTATAATTTTTGGTTTGATTTTTCTTGGCTTTGAGATATTTTGCTGGCATATGCCCAACTCTATTACTTTTGCTTGTAAATATTTGACTTTCTATTTGAAGGCAATTTTCTCATTTCTTGCACCAAGAATGATTATGTACCAACTGATAGAAGACTTACAGTGTTTGATACATGAGATTTAGAGCAATCATCCATCATAAGGAATTAAAATCCCAGCAGGATCACACATAGATTTTCCTTAAAATTACAGGTAATTGAGGCCATTGTCTTTGAAAGACTTCACTTATTACAGTTCAGTTAATACCACCAAGCCAATGAAGGCCCTCATATGTGTCGTTCAAGCCTAGTTATAATCAAGAAGAAAAAATTCAGAAGCATTCGCTATGCAAAGAAAATTTCCCTTTGTACTGCACAATAATCTTAAACAGTCAGATGCTGTGGACAGATTTTCCAAATGCTCAATAGACAGCAGCCTAGATTACACTCAAGGGGAGATGCTAAATGCTGTGCACTTTTAAAAATATTGCTTTTTCACTTAGGTGCCTAAATGAGAGCTGAGCTTTTGTGAATATCTGACCCCAATTGTGGGAATTGAACATTTTATATATGGCTTCATGAAGCCAGCAGGAGGAAAAGAAAAAACCTGACCCAGTCCCTTGGACCATAAGGCAAACAGATTGTTACCAGAAGGAAGAAATGATTTGGAGTGGGGAGGCTTAGGACTCAGAGAGTTTGCATGTCTGCATTTAAGGCATGTCTGTCTAAGGGTTAGTCTACATTACCCGCTGGATCGATGGGCAGCGATTGATCCAGTGGGGGTCGATTTATCGTGTCTAGTTTGACACGATAAATCAACCACCGAGGGCTCTCCCACCGACTCCGGTACTCCAGAAGCGAGAGGCACAGGCTGAGTCGACAGGGGAGCATCAGCTTTTGACTCACTGGAGTGAAGACATCGCGGTAAGTAGATCTAAGTACATCAACTTCAGCTACATTATTCGGATAGCTGAAGTTGCGTAACTTATCCCTGGTCTACGCTACAGGGTTAGGTCGAATTTAGCCACGTTAGATCAATTTTAAAATGAATGCATCTACACGACCAACCCCGTTCCGTCAACCTAAAGGGCTCTTAAAGTCTTAAAATTGACTTCTGTACTCCTCCCCAGTGCGGGGAGTAGCATTAAAATCAACCTTGCTGGGTCAAATATGGGGTAGTGCGGATGAAATTTGACGGTATTGTCCTCTGGGAGCTATCCCAGAGTGCTCCAATGTGACTGCTCTAGACAGCACTTTGAACTCTGATGCACTAGCCAGGTACACAGGAAAAGCCCAGGGAACTTTTGAATTTCATTTTCTGTTTGGTCAGCATGGCAAACACAGCAGCACAGATGACCATGCAGTCCCCCCAGAATTGCAAACTAGCTCCAGCATGGACCAAAAGGGAGACACTAGATCTGATTGCTGTATGGGGAGAAGAATCTGTGCAGGCCGAACTCTGATCAAAAAGAAGAAATGATGATCTATATGCCAAAATCACACAGGACATGGTGGAGAGAGGCTACAACAGGGACACACAGCAGTGCCAAGTGAAAGTTAAGGAGCTCAGGCAAGACTACCAAAAGACAAAGGAGCCAAATGGTCATTCCAGGTCAGAGTCCCATACATGCCACTTCTATAATCAGCTGCATGGTATTCGGGGTGGTGGGTGAACCCTACCACTACCCCACCACTGTCCGTGGACAACTGCAAGGGGGGAGTCTCATGCAACAGCGAGGAGGATTTTGTGGATGAGGAAGAGGAGTGGAGAATGCGCAGCAGGCAAGCGGTGAACCTGTTCTCCCTGGCAGCCAGGACCTTTTCATCACCCTGGAACCAATAACCTCCCAAGGTGGGATCCCCAGCCCTGAAGCTGAAGAAAGCACCTCTGGTCAGTGCACTTTTGTAACTACAGTACAGGGTTTAAAAGCAATAGTGTTTAATGTTTGATTTGCCCTGAAGACTTGGGATGCATTCGCGGCCAGTACAGCTACTGAAAAAGTCTATTAATGTGTGTGGGGATGGAGCGGGAATCCTCCAGGGACATCTCCATGAAGCTCTCCTGGAGGTACTCTGAAAGCCTTTGCAGAAGATTTCTGGGGAGGGCTGCCTTATTTCGTTCTCCACGGTAGGACACTTTACTACGCCAAGCCAGTAGCAAGTAGTCTGGAATCATTGCAGAACAAAACATGGCAGCGAATGGTCCTGGGTTTTGGTCACATTCAAGCAACATTCAGTCTATATCTTTCTGTATTAGCCTCAAGAGAGTGATATCATTCATGCTCATCTGGTTGAAATAGGGAAATTTTTGTAAGGGAAGAGTAAAAGGACCCCGTTCATGCTGGGCTGTTTGCACTTGGCTAAAAAGGGATCATCCTGGAGAATAGCCATGCAGCAGGGGGAGGGAAGGTGTGTGCTGCACATCCACCTGAAAACCACAGCCCCTCCTTTTAAATGTGAAACCCAACTGGCATTGCTTGCTATGGGAAAGGAGGGCAATGCAGTTTGAAATCATTCCCACATGTTATGAAGGCATAAGAAGCCAACCCCGCATACCATTTGGATTACCATGGCTGCCTGGAAACCGAATTCTGTTTCCCAGCCGTGTGTGATGTGTCACCATACTGGCAGACGCTCAATGAAAAAGGCAAAATGTGACCTTTACCTAAAGCATATGTGCTGTATGCTGTGAATTTCTTGATTCACTGTGAAAGAGTCTCCCTTTTCTTTTCAGAAATGTATCATCTTGAATTTTATTCTCCCTTTTTATCCCCCTGCAGGTGCAAATATTTCTATGCTCTCCCTATCATCTCTGTCACTGAGGTTATCGCAGATTAGAAGGTGAAAAAAACGCACTTGCGATGACATGTTTTCCGAGCTCATGCAGTCCTCCCACACTGATAGAGCATAGCTTAATGCATGGAGGCATTCAGTGGGAGAGGCCAGGAAACCATTAAGTGACCGCAGAAGCAGGAGGCGATGAGGCGTCTGGTGGAGCTACAGGAAAGCCGGCAAGAGCACAGACCCCCACTGCATCCATTGTATAACTGCCTGCCCTTCTCCCCAAGTTCCATATCCTCCTTACCCAGATACCCAAGAACGGCGGAAGGGATGCTCTGGGCACCTAGCCCAAGCAACAGAAGGCTGTCATTCAAACAGTTTTTATTTGTAGTGTGGCTACAATAAGAAATGTCGCCTTGTCCTTCCCTCCTCCCCCACCCCACCCCACCCCACGTGGGCTACCTTGTCAGTTATCTCACTTTTTTTTTAATTAATAAAGAAAGAATGCATGGTTTCAAAACAATAGTTACTTTATTTCCTTTGCCAGATGTGATTGAAGGGGGGAGGGTGGTTGGCTTACAGGGAATTAAAATCAACAAAGGGGGTGTGTTTGCATCAAGGAGAAACACACACAACTGTCACATGGTAGCCTAGCCAGCCATGAAACTGGTTTTCAAAGCCTCTCTGATGCACAGCACGCCTAAATGTGCTCTTCTAATCGCCCTGGTGTCTGGTTGCTCAAAATCGGCCACCAGGCGATTTGCCTCAACCTCCCACCCCACTATAAACGTCTCCCCCTTACTCTCACAGATATTTTGGAGCACGCTGCAAGCAGCAATAGCAATGGGAATATTGGTTGCACTGAGATCTAATCTAGTCAGCAAACAGCTCCAGTGAGCTTTTAAACATCCAAAGGCACATTCTACCACCAGTCTGCACTTACTCAGCCTATAGTTGAACTGCTCCTTATGACTGTGCAGGCTGCCTGTGTACAGCTTCATGAGTCATGGGGGTAGGCTGGGTCCCCAATGATAACTACTGGCATTTCAACATCCCCAATGGTAATTTTCTGGTCTGGGAAGTAAGTCCCTGGCAGCTGCTCGAACAGCCCATAGTTCTTAAGGTGCGAACGTCATGCACCTTTCCCATCCATCCCACGCTGATGTCAGTGAAATGTCCCTTGTGATCCACCAGTGCTTGCAGTACCATTGAGAAGTACCCTTTGCAGTTTATGTACTGGTTGGCAAGGTGGTCCGCTGCCAAGATAGGGATATGCGTTCCATCTATCACCCTACCATAGTTAGGGAACCCCATTGCAGCAAAGCCATCCAGTATGACCTGCACATAGCCCACAAAACCTTATGCTCTAATAAATGTGTTAGTCTCTAAGGTGCCACAAGTACTCCTGTTCTTTTAGCGGATACAGACTAACATGGCTGCTACTCTGAAACCTACCCTTGATAACAGAATGTCAGTGACTGCATTGGCTACTTGGATCACAGCCGTCCCCACAGTAGAGTTGCCCACTCCAAATTGATTCCTGACTGACCGGTAGCAGTCACACGTTGCAAGCTTCCACAGGACTATCACCACTCGCTTCTCAACTGTCAGGGAAGCTCTCATCTTGGTATTCCTGCACTTTCAGGGAAGGGGAAAGCAACTCACTTATAATAACTATATTATAATTAAGGAAAGTGGCCTTACGTATGCAAAAGTTTCTCAACCACTGGGAATCATCTCATACCTGCAACACTATGCGGTCCCACCAGTCTGTGCTTGTTTGCCGGCCCAGAATCAGTGTTCCACTGTATCAACCAGCCCCACTGCTGCCATGATATCCCAATTGCCACAGCCCGTGCTTTCAGGAACGTCTGTGTCCTTGTCCTCCTCACAATCGTCCTCATGCTGGCATCTCTTAGCCAGGTTCTGCACATACTGCAGGATAATGTGCGAGATGTTTACAATGCTCACAATAGCAGCAGTGAGCTGAATGGGCTTCATGCTTGCCATGCTATGGCGTCTGCATAGATAACCCAGGAAAAAAGGCATGAAATGATTGTCTGCTGTTGCTTTCATGGAGGGAGGGAGGGAGAGAGGGAGGGGAGACTAACGACATGTACCCAGAACCACCCGCAACAATGTTTTGCCCCATCAGGCATTGGGAGCTTAACCCAGAATTCCAATGGGCAGTGGAGACTGCGGGAACTGTGGGATAGCTACCCACAATGCACTGCTCTGTGAGTGGATGCTATCCACGGTATTGAGGGCGCACTTAATGCGCTTAGTGGGGACATACACAATTGACTGTATAAAATCAATTTCTAAAGATCGACTTCTGTAAAATCATCCTAATTTCATAGTGTAGACATATTCTTATATCGATCCCTCTTTTCCCCCATCCCCCAGTTTAGACCAGGCCTAAATTGTTATAAAAGTGCCCATCACAGAGAACTTAACAAAAGAGATACAGACTCTGGATATAATTCAGAAAGAGGACTTAGGCCCTAAAATACACAGCATTGCAACACCTAACTTTTAGATACACTGCTTCCAAGTGGAATGCACAACCCAAGTTAGGAGCCCAGGTTTCCTATATAATGCATGGGGAGAGCTAGGAACCTATGAATGGGATTCACAGAAGCCAGCACACAGGAGCCATCTAAGTTAGCATGAGAAATGCTGAAGAGAGAGGTGTGGCCTAAAACCTGCCCCTCAAAGGGCTTTAGGTGCCTAAATCCAGACTGAAGGGCAGATCCTGTCACCACTTGGGATTCACAGCCATGAAACCTCTCCTGGAGTTAGGAACCTAAACCAGGTCAGTCCTTATTGAAGAAAAAATGAGGAGGCTCCCTCCTTTGTAACTTTTAGCCCAGTAGTTACTGCACTCACACATGGTGTGAGATCAGCGTTCAATACCTCCATCAACCTAACGTGGAGAAGGGATTTGAATGTACCACACTCTCCTTGGAGTGGGGAGACCAAACTACTTGACTATAGGGTATTCTGGTGTAGGACTCTCTGTCTCGCCTGTTAAAGCTGTCCCCCTGTGTATGCATTTTTAAATATTCAGTGGAGCAGGGGGAATAGGCCTGGGGTCTCCCAGCTGAGGGGCCTAATTACTGTGGAGGCATTCACACTGCCCCTCTGAACCAATGACTCATGGTGTGTGTTGGGGAGAGATGGCACCACCACTGTCCCTCTGGTAGGATTGCCAATGCTCCTGGTTTTGCCTGGAGTCTCCTGGAATTCGGCTCTATCTCTAGGAGGCTACTGAAGCCAAACTGGGAGATTTTAGGCCGCTAAAGTCTGGTGGCGCAGTGGGGCTAAGGCAGGCTCCCTGGCTGCCCTGGGTCTGTGCCACTCCTGGAAGTGGCCAGCACATCCCTTCAGCCCCTGTGGGATGACAGCGGTCTTTGAATGCTGCCCATGCCTCAAGCACTAACTCCACAGGGTTAGTTCCCCCCTCTCCCCGTGCTCAGGGGCCGCATGGACATGCCAGCTGCTTCTGAGAGTGACACGGGGCCAAGGCAGGTAGGGAGCCTGCCTTAGCCCCACTGTGCCGACACCTGGTAGCTGCCTGAGGTAAGTGCCACCCAGCCGGAGCCCTCAACCCTCACCCCCTCCCACACCCCAACTCCCTGCCCCAGCCCTGAGACCCCTCCTGCACTCAAACTCCCTCCCAGAGCTTGTACCCCACACCCTCTCCTGCACCTCAATCCACTGCCCCAGGCTCAGCACAGAGCCTCCTCCCATACTCTGAACCCCTCAGCTCCAGCCCAGCACCCGCACCACCTCCCGCACACCAACCCCCTGTCCCCGCCCAGAGAAAGTGAGTGAGGATGGGGAAGAGCAAGTGATGGAGGGAGGGGGATGGAATGAGCAGGATGGGTCTTGTAGGAGGGGGGCGGGGGCAGAGCCTTGGGTGCAAGGGTGTTTGGATTTGTGTGATTAGACACTTGGCAACCCTACCCTCTGGCTATGTTATGCAGATTTCAGTGTGCTTGGAGCATGCCTCCCAGGTCAGACCCTGCAGGTGCGATTGGCATGGGGACACCTAGGCCTTGCGTACAGTGCCACTTTACAGCACTGCAACTTTCTCACTCAGAGATGTGAAAAAACACCCCCTGGAGTGCTACAAGTTTCAGCACTATGAAGTGCCAGTGCACACAATGCGCCAGCGCTGGGAACTACTCCCCTTGTGGATGTGTTTTTTTTTATAGCTTTGGGAGAGCTCTCTTCCAGCGCTGGTGCCATGACTACACAACCACAGTGCTTTAATGTTGCTAGTGAAGCCATACCACTAGTTTGTGAGTCCTGCTGGGCCTTAGGTATGAGTTAGGCACCAAGCTGCTTGCCGTATTGGCACTTAGGAATCTGTGGACAGACCCACCCTTTAAAATTTTAAGTGCCTTTGAACTTTAATGGCAGAAATGTAGGTGCTAGGCTAATAGGCATCGAGAAAATTAGGTGGCCTCTGAGTGGTGGTTTTGTGAATACTATTGGCACCTAAATGTTAGATGTATCAGCTTAAAATGACAGTCAGGTGCCTACACCCCTCTTTGTGCATCCTGCGCTAAATGCCCTGTGTAGCTCCTACAAGGTAATTAGGACAGATTTCAAGTTATTGGAATTTTATTCCTTCTTTCTCCCCCACAAGGATTTCTTTCCCCAATTCTCTTCATCTCCTGCCACCTTACACTACAAGTAAAACCATATAGGGTGACCTGAATATATTATAATTAAGGCATGGTTCCAGTTTGTAACATAGATGTAACTATAACTTTGTCCACCAGGCTAAAAACTTAGGTATGACTGTACTGTTAGTGTTGACAGACCTAAGAGTGTTTGAATGCAAAGAGTTTCAAACTGACAGGAGATAAGCAGATGATCTCCTCCATTTCCAAACTGTCAGAATCCTGTGAAATGGCTGAATTTTTCTGTGGGGGCAGATGGAACCAATACCTCATCTCTCTCCCTGTAATTCCATGGGAGTCCCCCACACATGACCTCCACATTTTTGTTCTTTATGGTGGTGGTGCTACTGCTGGGATGAAGGCAAAGAAAACTGTTCTTTGTGGAAAAAAGAAAAGGAGTACTTGTGTTACCTTAGAGACTAACAAATTTATTTGAGCATAAGCTTTCGTGAGCTACAGCTCACTTCATTGAGTGAGCTGTAGCTCACAAAAGTTTATGCTCAGATAAATTTGTTAGTCTCTAAGGTGCCACAAGTACTCCTTTTCTTTTTGCGAATACAGACTAACACAGCTGCTACTCTGAAACCTGTTCTTTGTGGAATCATCCTACTCAAACCTGCAAGGAATTTTCGCCATATATGAGATCATGGTTCCTATGAGCATTAACAGATGCAGAATTCCACTACACTACCTCAAATCCCCATGTCTCATGAGGAAGATTTTTATTTATTTAGGGCCTGATTCTGCCACCACTAAAATAAAATTCTCACTTAAATGAATAAAATATAAGCCTTGTGCATGGACTGCAGGTTATGGCCCTTTGAGACATACTACAGTTAAGGATTATTGTGATAGAGATGGCAATAGCCTTGAAAAACCTTACTGAATTAAGTTTAAGTATCTCTGGAGTCCACGGTATTAAATGCAAAGGCTATGCACTATTGTGAGCCTGAGAAGTGTTCAATATTGACAGGACTATACTGAACAATAGGCCAGACAAGAATGGATGTTCAAATTGTTTGCATGGGGAATCTCTAAGGGGAGGTCAATTCAAATTCCCACTTCCAGTTATGCAGAAGCGCAGCCTTTTGAAATTATATCCCAAGGAAAAGATTGTCTACTGATTACCTGTTCCCAGAATCTGATGATCAAACGCCCAAGTTGTATAAAAGAAGACAAATGTGTGTTCTGAGCTAAAGCTGTTATGAACTAGTAACTACAGTAAAACCCCTTTATAGAGGGTGAAGGACTGAGTCCTATCAGAGCTCTTGCTTGAGTTGGGTAGGTGGTATGATCTCTGGTAAGCTTTTTAGCGTATGTGTAGGTTCTCTTATTATTTAATGTTTTCTCTGTAATGCTTTCACCTTAAGAATAAATGTGCTTTCACAGACAGAAATATGTGGTAATGTATAACTGTGGGCAATTACACTGTTTATAGCCTCTGAAGAGAGAGCAATGTGCAGACCCTGGCTATCTAGGTAGTCTAGTTTGCTGGGAATAACAGTATAGGCAGGGAACTGTGCAGCCTGGAAAAAATCCCAGGCAGATGAGAGAGATGAGTTTGTCTCACTAAGAGAGGTGATGGCTGGGAGCAAGAAGCTTAAAAGTGTTGCCCTTGTTGGACCCTGGAGAGGGAATAAGGGTGCAGTTGACTTGAACTGTGACAATTATATTATATATTAAACAGCTGTCTAATCAAAGTCAGGGTCAGTATGCATTTTATCTTAAAATATTTGGTGTATAATAACATTTGTGTAAGATTCTAATCTTATAAAGAACAATGTATAAAGCAGTAGTTAACTTTTCAGTTTAAATGATTTATTCTATAAATATAGATATTTTAAGGCGAAAATACTTCTACTAATATTTTGAAGAAAAGACTTTCAGTTAGTCTTGCCAAAATACTCTTTGTAGGAAAAGCATCACTTAAGTGCCAAATGCATAATTCAGCCACATAGCTCTGCATAATGGATGGTCTGAGGGAATCACTAAACTCTTTTACTTAAAATAAAGCATTGTTTAACATATCAGGGTATGTCAACACTGTAGAGAAAACCCTGCAGCGCAGAGTCTCAGTGTGGATAAACTGACTTGGATGCATGGGGCTTGGGCCATGGTGCTTTAGAAGAGTAGATGTTGCTGCTTGGATGGAAGCCTGGTCTCCAAGACCCTCTTCCTCTCTGGGTTTCAGAGCCCAGGCTCCCATCCATGCTGGAATGTCTGCACTGCTATTTTTAAGCCCATGGCCTGAGCCCCATGAGCCTGAGTTAATTGACCCAGACTCTGAGATTCTGCACTGCAGGGTTTTCTTTGCAGTATAGATGTACACTCAGGGTTCAGTGAACATCTCTCACAACTGACCAAGCACAGTAGATTTTGATCTTTGTGCTCTTCTATTTGAGCTATGACCCTCTTTCTTCCCCTGCCCCCCGTTTGTGATGGAGTGAGCTTCGTTGTAGATTCTCTCATAATTCAATAGAGAATGATCCCTTTTAGAAAGTAAGAAACAATGTATCTGATGTTTGGGTCCTCACAGAAAAGGGAAAAAGGTGAAATCAGTGTTTATTTTCTCCTCATTTTCCTTTAGATTGGTCTGCTTCGTCACAGGGTGGGATGTAAAGAGAATTTTAAATTGAAAACAATAACATTCTTGAAAATGTCTGTCCTCAAACACACATACAAAGAAATTAAAAATAAAACATTTCAATATAAAGTAATCTTTAAGGTCATGCATTTAGGGATTAATAACAAGAATTTTAGTTATAAGCTGGGGGCACATCAATTAGAAGTAACGGAGGAGGAGAAGGACCTTGGAATATTGGTTGACCACAGGATGACTATGAGCCGCCAATATGATATGGCCGTGAAAAAAGCTAATGCAGTCTTGGGATGCATCAGGCGAGGTATTTCCAGTAGAGATAAGGAGGTGTTAGTACCATTATACAAGGCACTGGTGAGACCTCACCTGGAATACTGTGTGCAGTTCTGGTCTCCCATGTTTAAAAAGGATGAATTCAAACTGGAACAGGTACAGAGAAGGGCTACTAGGATGATACGAGGAATGGAAAACCTGTCTTATGAAAGGAGATTGAAGGAGCTTGGCTTATTTAGCCTAACCAAAAGAAGGCTGAGGGGAGATATGATTGCTCTCTATAAATATATGAGAGGGATAAATACTAGAGAGGGGGAGGAATTATTTAAGCTCAGTACCAATGTGGACACAAGAACAAATGGATATAAACTAGCCACCAGGAAGTTTAGACTTGAAATTAGACAAAGGTTTCTAACCATCAGAAGAGTGAAGTTCTGGAACAGCCTTCCAAGGGAAGCAGTGGAGGCAAAAGATCTATCTGGCTTCAAGATTAAACTCAATAAGTTTCTGGAGGAAATGGTATGATGGGATAACATGATTTTGGCAATTAATTGATCTTTAACTATTCATTGTAAATAGGCCCAATGGCCTGTGTTGGGATGTTAGATGGGGTGGGATCTGAGTTACTACAAAGAATTCTTTCCTGGGTATCTGGATGGTGAATCTTACCAACATGCTCAGGATTCAGCTGATCGCCATATTTGGGATGGGGAAGGAATTTTCCTCCAGGGCAGATTGGAAGAGGTCCTGGGGTTTTTTCGCCTTCCTCTGCAGCATGGGGCATGGGTCACTTGCTGGAGGATTCTCTGCACCTTGAAGTCTTTAAACCGTGATTTGAGGATTTCAATAGCTCAGACATAGGTGAGAGGTTTATTGCAGGAGTGGGTGGGTGAGATTCTGTGGCCTGCATTGTGCAGGAGGTCAGACTAGATGATCATAATGGTCCCTTCTGACCTTAATATCTATGAGTCTATGAGTAATTACTGTTGAGATATATTGGTTGGTGAAGCTAATTAGCTCCACTCCAGTCTATAATGAGTAGGGGAGTCTCCTTCAGCTTTAAGCCAACTGTGAACCTGTATTTATTAGTAGCCCATTCCCCGGCCCTCCAAACCAAGGGATGGGGCAAGTGAGTTTTTACACTTATTCAGGATATGTCTGTGCAGCAGCTGGGAGGCTCTTCCCAACCCAGGTAGACAGACATAGATTAGCTGTGCTCAAGTTAGTGTGCTCAAAATATCAGTATTGTTGCAGTGACACAGATAGTGCCTGGGCTAGTTGCCCAAGTACAACCCTGCCCAGTCCCTGGGGTATGTATGTTGGCAGGTAGTCCAAACTGCTACTCATGCCACCATGGCTTCAAAGCTATTTTTTAAATACGCTAGCTTAAGCAGAGCTGGTGTGTCTCTGTCTATAGGCACTGGGCGCCATTTCCCAGTGACTGTGTAGACATACCCTCAGGCTCTGTATGATCTACCAGGAATGAGGTCAAGACTTAGGCTTGGTCTACACTAGAAAATTAAGTTAGCTTAATTATGTGGCTCAGGGATGTGAGTGGTGTAGTTAAGCCAACCTAACCCCTGTTTAGACTGCACTAGATCAATGGAAGAATTCTTCTGTCGATCTAACTACCATGTCTCAGGGAAGTGGATTGCCTATGCCAACAGGGAGAATCCCTCCCTACAGCAGAGCCACTACAGCTGTGCAGCTGTGCCTCTGTAGCATTTTTTAAGAGTAGACATATGTTTACCTTCTTCATTTAGCTATAATACAAGGCAAGAAATAGTGGGAAAACACATAGAATATATACTGCTGCTTCCTTGAAAGGAACAATATGACTCCTCAGCCAGCACAGGCTGGCTGTATTACTCAGCAGGAGGAACCCCTGTTCCTGCTTATATGTGTGTGTGTTAATCCACTTATTTTGTATTTGTGTGTCTGGAGCCTCAAGCTCTGACTTGTTTCTCTCCTCCTCCAATTTCCAACAAACCTGCCTAACTTTGTTGTGACTGCTATTCAAAAGCTGTCTTGGATTGTATTTCCACTTGTCTGGAGTATTTCCTTTTTTGCTTCTTGGTATCCTTTTTTATCATCTCACAGATATTGGAGGTTATGCTTATTGCCCTCTCCATTATGTTTTAAATCTCCCCTACCTTCTCATCTTTGGATTTCTTGACTCTTCAATGTTCAGAGAATTTGAGTATCTTTCTATAGGAAATCCTCACTTAAAGTCGTCCCGGTTAACGTTGTTATGTTGCTGATCAGTTAAGGAACATGCTTGTTTCAAGTTGTGCAATGCTCTCTTCTAATGTCATTTGGCAGCCTCCTGCTTTGTCCACTACTTGCAGGAAGAGCAGCCTGTTGCAGCTAGCTGGTGAGGGCTTGGAACCAGGGTGGACCTGCAGCCTCCCTATCAGCTCCCCACTCCACTAAGTTCCTGGTGCAGCAGCTGCTCAGCAGGCTATCAATTGCCCACAGATCAGCTGTCCCTCCCCCCACTGCCATGTGCTGCCCCTGCCCTCTGTCTTGGAGCTGCTCCAGGAGACTCCTGCTTGCTGTGTGATGGGGAGGGGAAGAAGAGGGGGCTAATGTTAGGGTGCCCCCTTTCCCCTGCTCCTTCACCACACTTACCCCATCTTCCATAGAGCGGGGGGACACAAGGATGGAGGGAGCTGCAGTCAGATCTCAGCTTGCTGACATAATTAACAAGGCAGTGTACTTCTGACCCCACTCTTCATACTTAAAAGGGAAATGTGCATCTCTGTATCTCAAACACATACAGGGTGTGTGTCTCTGTCTCTGATTGCCCTCCTTTCTTTCCTGCTGTCTTGTAGAGTGTGAGAGTTAACCCTTGAGGGCTCAGTCAATTCTAGTTCATCATTTAGCAGTAAGGCATTCCCTGGGAACTATCCCACCTTCTGTCTCCTCCACTTCAACCAAGCTTCACAATCATCATCACTCTGTCCCAGTATTAAATTGTTTATTTAAAACATATATATATATAGTCTTTTGTCTGGTGAAAAAAAATTCCCTGGAACCTAACCCCCTTATTTACATTGTCTTATGGGGAAATTGGGTTCACTTAACATTGTTTTGCTTAAAGTCACATTTTTCAGGAACATAACTACAACGTTAAGTGTGGCGTTCCTATACTACTTTCTCATAGCAATGTTTAACACATGTATAGATTCCCAATGAAAAGTAACTCTGCATGATCAGTCTACCAAGCATTTAGGGTCTTGGTCAATGAAATTCAAATCTCTGGCAAATGGTACCGATGAAGTGAGCTGTAGCTCACGAAAGCTTATGCTCTAATAAATTTGTTAGTCTCTAAGCTGCCTCAAGTACTCCTTTTCTTTTTGTGAATACAGACTAACACGGCTGCTACTCTGAAAACTATTTTAGTTATATTTGAATTTCTAGTACTGTAACTGTTAATAACATCAGAATTCGCAAAAAGAAAAGGAGTACTTGTGGCACCTTAGAGACTAACAAATTTATTAGAGCATAAGCTTTCGTGAGCTACAGCTCACTTCATCAGATGCATTTGGTGGAAAAAACAGAGGAGAGATTTATATACACACACACAGAGAACATGAAACAATGGGTTTATCATACACACTGTAAGGAGAGTGATCACTTAAGATAAGCCATCACCAACAGCAGGGGGGGGAAGGAGGAAAACCTTTCATGGTGACAAGCAGGTAGGCTAATTCCAGCAGTTAACAAGAATATCAGAGGAACAGTGGGGGGTGGGGTGGGAGGGAGAAATACCATGGAGAAATAGTTTTACTTTGTGTAATGACTCATCCATTCCCAGTCTCTATTCAAGCCTTAGTTAATTGTATCCAGTTTGCAAATTAATTCCAATTCAGCAGTCTCTCCTTGGAGTCTGTTTTTGAAGCTTTTTTGTTGAAGTATAGCCACTCTTAGGGCTGTGATCGAGTGGCCAGAGAGATTGAAGTGTTCTCCAACTGGTTTTTGAATGTTATAATTCTTGACGTCTGATTTGTGTCCATTCATTCTTTTACGTAGAGACTGTCCAGTTTGGCCAATGTACATGGCAGAGGGGCATTGCTGGCACATGATGGCATATATCACATTGGTAGATGCGCAGGTGAACGAGCCTCTGATAGTGTGGCTGATGTGATTAGGCCCTATCATGGTATCCCCTGAATAGATATGTGGACAGAGTTGGCAACGGGCTTTGTTGCAAGGATAGGTTCCTGGGTTAGTGGTTCTGTTGTGTGGTGTGTGGTTGCTGGTGAGTATTTGCTTCAGATTGGGGGGCTGTCTGTAAGCAAGGACTGGTCTGTCTCCCAAGATCTGAGAGAGCAATGGCTCGTCTTTCAGGATAGGTTGTAGATCCCTGATGATGCGTTGGAGAGGTTTTAGTTGGGGGCTGAAGGTGATGGCTAGTGGCGTTCTGTTGTTTTCTTTCTTGGGCCTGTCCTGTAGTAGGTGACTTCTGGGTACTCTTCTGGCTCTGTCAATCTGTTTCTTCACTTCAGCAGGTGGGTATTGTAGTTGTAGGAATGCATGATAGAGATCTTGTAGGTGTTTGTCTCTGTCTGAGGGGTTGGAGCAAATGCGGTTATATCGTAGCGCTTGGCTGTAGACAATGGATCGAGTGGTATGATCTGGATGAAAGCTAGAGGCATGTAGGTAGGAATAGCAGTCAGTAGGTTTCCGATATAGGGTGGTGTTTATGTGACCATCGCTTATTAGCACCGTAGTGTCCAGGAAGTGGATCTCTTGTGTGGACTAGTCCAGGCTGAGGTTGATGGTGGGATGGAAATTGTTGAAATCATGGTGGAATTCCTCAAGAGCTTCTTTTCCATGGGTCCAGATGATGAAGATGTCATCAATGTAGCGCAAGTAGAGTAGGGGCATTAGGGGACGAGAGCTGAGGAAGCGTTGTTCTAAGTCAGCCATAAAAATGTTGGCATACTGTGGGGCCATGCGGGTACCCATCGCATTGCCGCTGATTTGAAGGTATACATTGTCACCAAATGTGAAATAGTTATGGGTCAGGACAAAGTCACAAATTTCTGCCACCAGGTTAGCCGTGACAGTATCGGGGATACTGTTCCTGACGGCTTGTAGTCCATCTTTGTGTGGAATGTTGGTGTAGAGGGCTTCTACATCCATAGTGGCTAGGATGGTGTTTTTAGGAAGATCACCAATTGACTGTAGTTTCCTCAGGAAATCGGTGGTGTCTCGAAGATAGCTGGGAGTGCTGGTAACGAAGGGCCTGAGGAGGGAGTCTACATAGCCAGACAATCCTGCTGTCAGGGTGCCAATGCCTGAGATGATGGGGCATCCAGGATTTCCAGGTTTATGGATCTTGGGTAGCAGATAGAATACCCCAGGTCGGGGCTCCAGGGGTGTGTCTGTGCGGATTTGTTCTTGTGCTTTTTCAGGGAGTTTCTTGAGCATATGCTGTAGTTTCTTTTGGTAACTCTCAGTGGGATCAGAGGGTAATGGCTTGTAGAAAGTGGTGTTGGAGAGCTGCCTAGTAGCCTCTTGTTCATACTCCGACCTATTCATGATGACGACAGCACCTCCTTTGTCAGCCTTTTTGATTATGATGTCAGAGTTGTTTCTGAGGCTGTGGATGGCACTGTGTTCTGCATGGCTGAGGTTATGGGGTAAGCGATGCTGCTTTTCCACAATTTCAGCTCGTGCATGTTGGCGGAAGCAGTCTATGTAGAAATCCAGGCTGCTGTTTCGACCTTCAGGAGGAGTCCACCCAGAATCCTTCTTTTTGTAGTGTTGGCAGGAAGGTCTCTGTGGGTTAATATGTTGGTCAGAGGTGTGTTGGAAATATTCCTTGAGTCTGAGACGTCAAAAATAGGATTCTAGGTCACCACAGAACTGTATCATGTTCGTGGGGGTGGAAGGGCAAAAGGAGAGGCCCCGAGATAGGACAGATTCTTCCGCTGGGCTAAGAGTATAGTTGGATAGATTAACAATATTGCTGGGTGGGTTACGGGAACCATTGTTGTGGCCCCTTGTGGCATATAGTAGTTTAGATAGCTTAGTGTCCTTTTTCTTTTGTAGAGAATCAAAGTGTGTTTTGTAAATGGCTTGTCTAGTTTTTGTAAAGTCCAGCCACGAGGAAGTTTGTGTGGAAGGTTGGTTCTTTATGAGAGTATCCAGTTTTGAGAGCTCATTCTTAATCTTTCCCTGTTTGCTGTAGAGGATGTTGATCAGGTGGTTCCGCAGTTTCCTTGAGAGTGTGTGGCACAAGCTGTCAGCATAGTCTGTGTGGTATGTAGATTGTAATGGATTTTTTACCTTCAGTCCTTTCGGTATGATGTCCATCTGTTTGCATTTGGAGAGGAAGATGATGTCTGTCTGTATCTGTGCGAGTTTTTTCATGAAGTTGACAGATTTCCACTCTATACGGCTAAATTCAGTGCCTTGCATAATCACAGGTTTCAGAGTAGCAGCCGTGCCTACTGACCGCTATTCCTACCTACATGCCTCTAGCTTTCATCCAGATCATACCACTCGATCCATTGTCTACAGCCAAGCGCTACGATATAACCGCATTTGCTCCAACCCCTCAGACAGAGACAAACACCTACAAGATCTCTATCATGCATTCCTACAACTACAATACCCACCTGCTGAAGTGAAGAAACAGATTGACAGAGCCAGAAGAGTACCCAGAAGTCACCTACTAAAGGACAGGCCCAAGAAAGAAAACAACAGAACGCCACTAGCCATCACCTTCAGCCCCCAACTAAAACCTCTCCAACACATCATCAAGGATCTACAACCTATCCTGAAGGACGAGCCATCGCTCTCTCAGATCTTGGGAGACAGACCAGTCCTTGCTTACAGACAGCCCCCCAATCTGAAGCAAATACTCACCAGCAACCACACACCACAAAACAGAACCACTAACCCAGGAACCTATCCTTGCAATAAAGCCCGTTGCCAACTCTGTCCACATATCTATTCAGGGGATACCATCATAGGGCCTAATCACATCAGCCACACTATCAGAGGCTCGTTCACCTGCGCATCTACCAATGTGATATATGCCATCATGTGCCAGGAATGCCCCTCTGCCATGTACATTGGCCAAACTGGACAGTCTCTACGTGAAAGAATGAATGGACACAAATCAGACGTCAAGAATTATAACATTCAAAAACCAGTTGGAGAACACTTCAATCTCTCTGGCCACTCGATCACAGCCCTAAGAGTGGCTATACTTCAACAAAAAAGCTTCAAAAACAGACTCCAACGAAAGACTGCTGAATTGGAATTAATTTGCAAACTGGATACAATTAACTTAGGCTTGAATAGAGACTGGGAATGGATGAGTCATTACACAAAGTAAAACTATTTCCCCATGGTATTTCTCCCTCCCACCCCACCCCCCACTGTTCCTCTGATATTCTTGTTAACTGCTGGAATTAGCCTACCTGCTTGTCACCATGAAAGGTTTTCCTCCTTCCCCCCCCTGCTGTTGGTGATGGCTTATCTTAAGTGATCACTCTCCTTACAGTGTGTATGATAAACCCATTGTTTCATGTTCTCTGTGTGTGTATATAAATCTCTCCTCTGTTTTTTCCACCAAATGCATCCGATGAAGTGAGCTGTAGCTCACGAAAGCTTATGCTCTAATAAATTTGTTAGTCTCTAAGGTGCCACAAGTACTCCTTTTCTTTTTGCGAATACAGACTAACACGGCTGCTACTCTGAAACCTGTAACATCAGAATTGCTATTCAAGAATAAACCAGCCATTTAGTTTATCTGCTATCCTGCCTTTGAAAGCAACCAGTGCTGGACATATATGTGGAAAGCATAAAGTCACGTGATGCATCTATTCAGTGCAACTTTGTACCAGGCAGTGACCCTTCTACCGGTGCCAGGCTGATAATCTGGATTGCACTGTAAAGCAGAGTACAGAAAATATTCACAAACATTTCCACATTCTTAAAAAAAAATGTCTGGGGTAGTTCTTGCATGCTTTATTTGCATTTTCTGAACAGTATTGTGACTGAGGCTTTGTTCATAAGCAATATTTGGTTAATTGCAAAATTAAACTTTTGAGGGTCAGCTCATTCAGGACCTGATGTAAAGCCCATTGAATAATCGTTAACTTCAGTGTGCTTTGGGACAGGCCCCTAATCAAGGAGCAGAACCAATGGCAGACAAATTAATACACAGCCCATCCTGTTCACTGGGGTGGAAGCTTATTCAGATTTACAGGGCAATATACACCCCAATGTCCTTAATGGCAGTGAGAGATGGGGGTAACCTATGGTTGTATTGTTCTAATCATTGTGGAGCTGGGAGAAGTGTCAGAAAGCTCATTGCCTTCAGCTGACTGAGAATGGGACAGGCTGATCATGTGAGGCTGCCATCGATCCCTGATTCCAGGAGATGTTTTGTTTTAAGAATTCACTTGGGACTGTTGATTTTTGTCCCACCCTACCTTTTTTCTTGGTGTGGTTTGTTCGTAGCTGCTAGATTGTGGTTCTGGAGACATTGTGCTGAGTATGAAGCACCTTTCATCTATACCCTCAGCCCATTTGCAAGAAAAGAGGAATTGATATATCTGGCAACTTAGTGATTCCTAGGTACCTATCCCAGGATTTGTGGCTCCAGTGATTTTTTTTTTCAAGGCACCTACAAATTAGGTGTGGTGCATCCTGGCCTTAGTAAAATTATTTACAGACTAGGAAAACAACTACATGGGTAAATAAAGAAAATGTCCATATATCTTATGGGTTACCTGCTTATGGAAATGTTGAAATGTCCAGAAAATGAACTCAGAAGTAACTGTTGTTTAAATATAGTGAAAAAGTTCTTGAAGAACTCTGCTACCTTTTCATTCAAAAACATATATTTTAAACACAATCTAGACAGTATTCAATCATAGGGCATCCAGAGCTCCAAAAAGTGTCCAAATATCTTCACTAATTCATCATTGTAATTTTAAAACTCAAAAATGAGCAAGTATGGCTTGTACTAGTTTAATTAACTACAAGGCAAGGTTATTGTACAGGTTAATTAAAATCTGCCTCTAGGACTGTAGGGAAAACACTTTATGGTAAGTATTTCAAGAGGTAGTGTGGTGTTCTGTAAAAACCTTCAAGCATGGTAAATTTAGTGGGTTGACTTGAAAATATGGACTTTTTTTCTGATTTATCCAAAAAGCCTTATAATCACAAATATTACACTGTCATTCGTGTATAAAATAAGAAAGACAAAACATTCTTTGTAGTGTTTTATCTAACAATTTCTAGATTTTGATTCAAGGCACTTGCCCTATGTCAGCTACACAAATTAGTTGATGCTTTTTTTTCTTGTTTTCTTATTGATTATTATAGGCTGTTGAGACAAGACCACAATAGTTCACTTGGCACTCCACCAGCATGTAACAAAGGTTGTAATGTCAAGTATACAGCTTTCCTCTTTGATTAAACTCATCCTCAAAGGTGACTCCTTCCAGAAAGAAAACAAAAATTAATCCAGTAATTAGACTGCTGGCTAACCTTCTGAACTAGGAAGAAAATGAAATTTAAAAAAAAAAAAACACAAAAACCAACAATACTTTCTTTTCTCCATTTCTATCCCAGACCATGAAATGTCCGACTACTAAAAAGAAAAATAGTTCAGATACTATCATTTGCAGCCCACAGTGTTCATTACATGTTGCAACTATTCTGAGCCACCCTTTAGTTTAGGTAAAACAATTAAAAATATAGCATACTATAATGCAACATCTTTTGTTGACATTTCAGGTTGCATCATGTTGAAAACTGATATGGCAAGGCAATCTAATGGTGAAAGTCTGATTCTACTTTGAAAGGTGCCTCACATATCATGTGATTTTTTTCTTGTCTCCGAATGACTTTCAGGTCAAATGAGATCAGTTCAAGTAAAAAGGTGATATTTTTGTAACAATGAATCTTACAAATTCTAGGGCCCTTGCTCCCATATTCAGGGTACTCCCTACACAGGGAAATGAAAACTCCATGTTATTGGGTTAGCTCTCTGCCAAAGAGGTTTTGGGTTCATAAATGTAAAGAATGAAGCATACATTTCCCTTGATCTATTGGAGACAAGATGTATGTGAACAAAGGTTCTTGTTTTGTTACTGCATCCAATCTACATTCATTCCTTGGATACCATGGCATATGCTCTGATGATCAGTTGTACCAATTTAGATGGAATATATGGTCTCAAAGACTCAAAGGTGGTAACCTAACCCAGACACTGTTCAACATTAAACAGTTTTAAACAAGGTTTTGGATTTGTTATACAGCCACCTTAGCCTGCTTAATACCATGGCAAACACACCATTAAAATCCTTTTTAACATTTTTATTAAAATTATAGAAAAGAAGGAAAAACAGTTACAGCATTTGAAATAAAGTATTAAATAAGGCTTTTATTTTAACAGCCTCCCTTGTTCCCTTTCCTCTTGCTAGGGAGAGGTTTTAGAAGGAAAAACCCTTTGATTGACAGTTTTTTAGATGATACAAATTGTCCTTTATGGAGAAAAGATAAGTTAGTTGAGATGGGCTGGAGCTGTTATTATTGCTGTTAAAGTCTGGTTCCATTTCCTACAAAGACAAACATACACACAAAGAGAGAAAAGAATAGCAAACTACAGCTTCTCTGGTGTTGACTTTCACTTGTAACCTCACCGCTAGAATAACGAAGGTCCCACAGAGGGTCTTATCAGCCACTCCAAGACATGACAAACTTATACTAGCATTAGGATGTTCAGGGCACTGCTTTTAGTTGCTTTCTAGTCACAGGCTTGCAGCAGTGGTGCAAAATATGCAGTCTTGGCCGACTGAGCCAGAGTCTCATAAAACAGAAGGCAGAGGAAGAAAAATAGGAAGGAAAAGAAATGAGGTGGGGAAGGAAAAGGACACACAAGGAAACAATTATGATTCAGAATACACACAGTAGTTCTGTTGTACAAGAATATGCTAATTTTACAGTCAGAAACACTGCATTTTATATCAGAAATATATCAGGACTCAGACTAGATAAAGATCAAATTTTTGAACTAATGCTGGACATTTTTTCTCTGATGGACTGGTGAGGGAGAACCTCCACAAAAGCATAACGTTCATGATTATAAATGCATTTGAAGCAGTCATGGTGGTATGAATAAACTATCCTTCATACCATGAACTTTCTCATAAAACAGAAACAACAATGGTCTGCAGTTCTCTCAAGAATATGAGAGTGTGCAGAGTGAAGCACCACTTCTTTTGTAGGTGCAATTCATGTCCACAAAAAGTTTGTGTATAACTGTTGTCACCATTTTGTGAATCAGTTCAAAGAGCTATTGTTTTGTACAGTTACATACTGGTATTAATAAAACATATCTGCCCTCAACACAGTTATGTTAGTATCTTTCAATGGGTTCAGTATAATTCCCTGTGTAACTGATCCTAGCCAAATTGATCAAGGTATTCATTTAAATATGTCACAAGATTCCAGGAAAAGCCTTATCACTTTGTCACACTCTAGATTTCACCAATATATAAACAAAAAAGAAAGCAAATTTCCCTTTCTTATACGTATATGATAGTACAGAAGTCTTTAAATGAACAACTGTAATTATAGTTGTATAAAAGATTACAATGGAAAAGTTTTCCACTGGAAAATGTAGTTTTTGTCAAAATGGAAACATTTCACAGGAACTTTTTAAATTTCAACTACATTTTTGATGTGGGGAGAGGGGAGCCAAAATGAAAGATGGCAATGAAGGATGAGGACTGTCTCCCAACGTGGAGGAGGAGATGCCATGTACCCCCAGGACTAAGAGGATCACAGCCTCCACTGCCAAGAGGAAACAAAGGGTGGTGATGGTCAGTGAGCCACTTCTAAGAGGGATGGAGGCATCTGACTTGATATCCTGGGAGGTGTGATGCTTGCCAGGTGCCTGAATCGGAGACATTACATAAAGATTTCAGAGGATAATCAGACCCTCTGACTACTACCCTATGCTGCTTACACATGTGAGTTGTAATTATTTTGCAGGGTATAACCCTGAGCAGGGATCTGGGAGTGAGGTTGAAAGAGTTAGGGGCACAGGTGGAGCTTCCATAAATCCTTTGGTGCAGGGCAGGGCCCACTCAGAGACAGACACAGCCTGAAGCTGAATGCATGGCTTCATGGATGGTATCACCAGGAGGGGTTCAGCTTCCTTGACCATGGGATGCTCTTTTGAGAAAAAGCTCTGCTGATCAAAGATTCCCTATCAAGGAAGGGAAAGAGTACTTTCAGATACAGACTGGCTAACCTAGTGAGGTAGGTTTTTAAAAGCCATAAGTAAGTCCAAAAAATTGAGACTGAGGTGAAGGGTCAGAATCTGGGGGCAACATGAGTAATCACACAGGGGCAAAGGAGAGACAAGAGGGAATATTGAGGGGGAATCTAACATCTTACATGTCTGTATCCTAACGCAAGAAGTATGGGGAATAAACAGGAAGAACTAATTAGCATAACAGAAACTTGGTGGGATAATTCACATGACTGGAATATTGGTGTTAGCATCTGTTCTTAAATATTAACTTTTTTAGTCCTTTACTTTCTGTATATTTGATTCATGTATATATTAACTATTATTTAGAATCTTTAGGGTATTAACAAACAGTATGTTGAATTCTAAGGCCAAGAAGATTAGCCCTTCACCAATAAGTAACCCTATTAAGAAAAGGAGTACCCGTGGCACCTTAGAGACTAACAAATTTATTAGAGCATAAGCTTTCGTGAGCTACAGCTCACTTCATCGGATGCATTTGGTGGAAAAAGCAGAGGAGAGATTTATACACACACACACACACACACACACACACACACACACACACACACACAGAACATGAAACAATGGGTTTATCATACACAATGTAAAGGAGAGTGATCACTTAAGATAAGCCATCACCAGCAGCAGGGGGGGGAAAGGAGGAAAACCTTTCATGGTGACAAGCAAGGTAGGCTAATTCCAGCAGTTAACAAGAATATCAGAGGAACAGTGGGGGGTGGGGTGGGAGGGAGAAATGCCATGGGGAAATAGTTTTACTTTGTGTAATGACTCATCCATTCCCAGTCTCTATTCAAGCCTAAGTTAATTGTATCCAGTTTGCAAATTAATTCCAATTCAGCAGTCTCTCCTTGGAGTCTGTTTTTGAAGCTTTTTTGTTGAAGTATAGCCACTCTTAGGTCTGTGATCGAGTGACCAGAGAGACTGAAGTGTTCTCCAACTGGTTTTTGAATGTTATAATTCTTGACGTCTGATTTGTGTCCATTCATTCTTTTACGTAGAGACTGTCCAGTTTGGCCAATATACATGGCAGAGAGGCATTGCTGGCACATGATGGCATATATCACATTGGTAGATGCGCAGGTGAACGAGCCTCTGATAGTGTGGCTGATGCGATTAGGCCCTATGATGGTATCCCCTGAATAGATATGTGGACAGAGTTGGCAACGGGCTTTGTTGCAAGGATAGGTTCCTGGGTTAGTGGTTCTGTTGTGTGGTGTGTGGTTGCTGGTGAGTATTTGCTTCAGATTGGGGGGCTGTCTGTAAGCAAGGACTGGTCTGTCTCCCAAGATCTGTGAGAGTGATGGGTCGTCCTTCAGGATAGGTTGTAGATCCTTGATGATGCGTTGGAGAGGTTTAAGTTGGGGGCTGAAGGTGATGGCTAGTGGCGTTCTGTTGTTTTCTTTCTTGGGCCTGTCCTGTAGTAGGTGACTTCTGGGTACTCTTCTGGCTCTGTCAATCTGTTTCTTCACTTCAGCAGGTGGGTATTGTAGTTGTAGGAATGCATGATAGAGATCTTGTAGGTGTTTGTCTCTGTCTGAGGGGTTGGAGCAAATGCGGTTATATCGTAGCGCTTGGCTGTAGACAATGGATCGAGTGGTATGATCTGGATGAAAGCTAGAGGCATGTAGGTAGGAATAGCAGTCAGTAGGTTTCCGATATAGGGTGGTGTTTATGTGACCATCGCTTATTAGCACCGTAGTGTCCAGGAAGTGGATCTCTTGTGTGGACTGGTCCAGGCTGAGGTTGATGGTGGGATGGAAATTGTTGAAATCATGGTGGAATTCCTCAAGAGCTTCTTTTCCATGGGTCCAGATGATGAAGATGTCATCAATGTAGCGCAAGTAGAGTAGGGGCATTAGGGGACGAGAGCTGAGGAAGCGTTGTTCTAAGTCAGCCATAAAAATGTTGGCATACTGTGGGGCCATGCGGGTACCCATCGCATTGCCGCTGATTTGAAGGTATACATTGTCACCAAATGTGAAATAGTTATGGGTCAGGACAAAGTCACAAAGTTCAGCCACCAGGTTAGCCGTGACAGTATCGGGGATACTGTTCCTGACGGCTTGTAGCCCATCTTTGTGTGGAATGTTGGTGTAGAGGGCTTCTACATCCATAGTGGCTAGGATGGTGTTTTTAGGAAGATCACCAATGGACTGTAGTTTCCTCAGGAAGTCAGTGGTGTCTCGAAGATAGCTGGGAGTGCTGGTAACGAAGGGCCTGAGGAGGGAGTCTACATAGCCAGACAATCCTGCTGTCAGGGTGCCAATGCCTGAGATGATGGGGCGTCCAGGATTTCCAGGTTTATGGATCTTGGGTAGCAGATAGAATACCCCAGGTCGGGGCTCCAGGGGTGTGTCTGTGCGGATTTGTTCTTGTGCTTTTTCAGGGAGTTTCTTGAGCAAATGCTGTAGTTTCTTTTGGTAACTCTCAGTGGGATCAGAGGGTAATGGCTTGTAGAAAGTGGTGTTGGAGAGCTGCCTAGTAGCCTCTTGTTCATACTCCGACCTATTCATGATGACGACAGCACCTCCTTTGTCAGCCTTTTTGATTATGATGTCAGAGTTGTTTCTGAGGCTGTGGATGGCACTGTGTTCTGCATGGCTGAGGTTATGGGGTAAGCGATGCTGCTTTTCCACAATTTCAGCTCGTGCATGTTGGCGGAAGCAGTCTATGTAGAAATCCAGGCTGCTGTTTCGACCTTCAGGAGGAGTCCACCCAGAATCCTTCTTTTTGTAGTGTTGGCAGGAAGGTCTCTGTGGGTTAATATGTTGGTCAGAGGTGTGTTGCAAATATTCCTTGAGTCTGAGACGTCGAAAATAGGATTCTAGGTCACCACAGAACTGTATCATGTTCGTGGGTACCCGCATGGCCCCACAGTATGCCAACATTTTTATGGCTGACTTAGAACAACGCTTCCTCAGCTCTCGTCCCCTAATGCCCCTACTCTACTTGCGCTACATTGATGACATCTTCATCATCTGGACCCATGGAAAAGAAGCTCTTGAGGAATTCCACCATGATTTCAACAATTTCCATCCCACCATCAACCTCAGCCTGGACCAGTCCACACAAGAGATCCACTTCCTGGACACTACGGTGCTAATAAGCGATGGTCACATAAACACCACCCTATATCGGAAACCTACTGACTGCTATTCCTACCTACATGCCTCTAGCTTTCATCCAGATCATACCACTCGATCCATTGTCTACAGCCAAGCGCTACGATATAACCGCATTTGCTCCAACCCCTCAGACAGAGACAAACACCTACAAGATCTCTATCATGCATTCCTACAACTACAATACCCACCTGCTGAAGTGAAGAAACAGATTGACAGAGCCAGAAGAGTACCCAGAAGTCACCTACTACAGGACAGGCCCAAGAAAGAAAACAACAGAACGCCACTAGCCATCACCTTCAGCCCCCAACTAAAACCTCTCCAACGCATCATCAAGGATCTACAACCTATCCTGAAGGACGACCCATCACTCTCACAGATCTTGGGAGACAGACCAGTCCTTGCTTACAGACAGCCCCCCAATCTGAAGCAAATACTCACCAGCAACCACACACCACACAACAGAACCACTAACCCAGGAACCTATCCTTGCAACAAAGCCCGTTGCCAACTCTGTCCACATATCTATTCAGGGGATACCATCATAGGGCCTAATCACATCAGCCACACTATCAGAGGCTCGTTCACCTGCGCATCTACCAATGTGATATATGCCATCATGTGCCAGCAATGCCCCTCTGCCATGTACATTGGCCAAACTGTACAGTCTCTACGTAAAAGAATGAATGGACACAAATCAGACGTCAAGAATTATAACATTCAAAAACCAGTTGGAGAACACTTCAATCTCTCTGGCCACTCGATCACAGACCTAAGAGTGGCTATACTTCAACAAAAAAGCTTCAAAAACAGACTCCAAGGAGAGACTGCTGAATTGGAATTAATTTGCAAACTGGATACAATTAACTTAGGCTTGAATAGAGACTGGGAATGGATGAGTCATTACACAAAGTAAAACTATTTCCCCATGGCATTTCTCCCTCCCACCCCACCCCCCACTGTTCCTCTGATATTCTTGTTAACTGCTGGAATTAGCCTACCTTGCTTGTCACTATGAAAGGTTTTCCTCCTTTTCCCCCCCTGCTGCTGGTGATGGCTTATCTTAAGTGATCACTCTCCTTTACATTGTGTATGATAAACCCATTGTTTCATGTTCTGTGTGTGTGTGTGTGTGTGTGTGTGTGTGTGTGTGTGTGTATAAATCTCTCCTCTGCTTTTTCCACCAAATGCATCCGATGAAGTGAGCTGTAGCTCATGAAAGCTTATGCTCTAATAAATTTGTTAGTCTCTAAGGTGCCACGGGTACTCCTTTTCTTTTTGCGAATACAGACTAACACGGCTGCTACTCTGTAACCCTATTAAGGAATTCTTTGAGTTAGACGGTATATAATAATCCTGGGCACCTCTATGTCCATAGAACTCCAGATAGTCTGAGAAACCATCCCCTTAACACACACGCACATACATACCCACACATATATAAACCTGGGAAACTGATGAGAGATGATTGTTACAGCAGATGTCTTCTGTTGGGGAACCAACAGAAAAGAATAATTACGGGGAAAGAAAGACTCACCCAAATATATTATCTCGAACTGTTACTCCTCTCAGCTGTAAATAATGATACCTTCACACAAAAATCAGGTAAACTGTGAATGTATAAAAATAACATCAGAACATATGGTTCTTTTGGAAAAGAGGTTTTATTTTTTGACAACTCTATACAATGACACTGGATTGAGAACTTAGTTGGTGAATGAATCTTCTACGTTCCTCCACATACAGTAAAGGAGAAAGCTAGCTCTTTTTCATCATAGGGTGGTAATGTACCTATTCTTTCTGTATTCTGTGTAGTTCTGTATTAATCTGATTGATAATCTTTTATTAGATAATGCCAACTGAGCCTGTTGTTCAACAATCTTGAGTCGTAATTAACTCAGACACACAGCATTTGTATAGAAGGGCACAGCTTATCAGGAAGGACAGGCAGGGAAAAAAGCAGGGAGCTGTTGTCTTGTCTAACACACATGTATATTTGCATTGAGGTTCACATAAAAGTGGGAGGCAGACTTGTTGAAAGTCTCTATTTAAGGATAATAGTGGTAAAACCAAGGATGTTGTCATGGTAGGTGTCTACTATAGACGACCTAAACAGGAAGAAGATGTGGCTGAGATTTTTTTTAAAAAACTATTAACAAAATCATCCAAAACAAAGGACTTGGTGGTGATGGGGGACTACAAGTACGCAGAAATCTTTTGGGAAGATAATACAGCAGGGCACATATTATCTGAGTTTTTGTAATGTATTAGAGTCAACTCTTTACTCCACAAAGTTAAGAAAGTGATTGGGGATAGGCTGTTCTAGAGTTGATTCTGACAAACAGGAAGGAACTGATTGAGAATAGAAGGCAGTCTGGATGAAAGTGATCATGAAATTATAAGAGATCATGATTCTAAGGGATGGTTGGAGAGAAAACAGCAGAATGAAGACTTCAAGAAGACAGACTAAGAGAATTGGTAGTTAAGATCCTGTGGGAAGCAAGTCTAAGGGACAAAGAGGTTGGGAGAGTTGGCAGGTTTTTTAAAGAAACATTATTAAGGGCACAAGAAAAGACTATCCCAAAGTATATGAAAGATAGTAGGTAATGTAAGAGAACACCCCTGGATTAGCCAGGAGATCTTCAACAATCTGAATCTCACAAGAGAGTCATACAAAAAGTGGAAAGTAGGTCACAGTATGAAGGATGAATATAAAAAAACAACAACACAATTATGTAGGGATAAAATTACAAAGGCCAAGGCACAAAACACAATTCAACTAGCTATGGACAGAAAGGATGACAAGAAAAAAATTACAAATACACTAGACAGAAAAAAGGAAGACAGGGTAGGGTCCATTACTGAGTGAGTATGGAAAGAAAATAAAAACACAGCAATGGCCAAAGTAAATGCCTAATTTTGTTGTTGTTTCAGTTTGCACCAAAAATATTAGCAGTGATTGGTGACTAACATAGTAATCATTAGTGCAAATGGGTTAGAGTCTGAGGCTAAAATAGGAAAAGAACAAGTTAAGAATTATTTAGACAAATTAAATGTCTTCAAGTCAGCGGGGCCTGGTGAAATACATACTAGAATACTGAAGGGACTTGCTGAAGGGATCTCTGAGCCATTCAGCAATTATCTTTGAGAACACCTGGAGGACAGGACAGATCCCAGAGGACTGGAAAAAGGTACTATATTTGCCCATCTATAAAAAGGGAAATAAGGACAACCCAGGGAATTATAGTTCAGTCAATTTAATCAGAAAGATAATGGAGCAAATAATCAATCAATCAATCGATTTGTAAGCATGTAAAAATAATGTGATAAGTAACAATCAACATGAAGCTGTCAAGAATAAATCATGTCAAACCAACCTAATATCCTTCTTTACAGGGTAATACAGGATAGGTTGACAGCAATAGATGTGATATGCCTCGACTTTAGTAAGGCTTTCGATACTATCTCACATGCCCCTCTTGTAAACAAACTAGAGATTTATACCTTAGACAAACCTACTATACTATACTAAACTTACTGACCTTCTGAGCCGCATATAATAGACTTCAGAAGTTTGAGAGCCAGACACGCTTGCCAGGGCTCAGAGCTTCAGCCATGTGGGAGGCACCTGCTGGGGCTCGGGGCTTCAACTGAAGCCCAAGATCCCCTTCACAACAAGATCCCCTTCCCCATAAACCCCAAGATCCCCTTCCCCACTTTCCTCACCACCCCACTGTGGGGTAGAAGCCCTAAGCTCCCCCACCCAGTCTGGTAGGTGGAGAATGCACAGATGGTGTTGGGGGCTCCACGAGCCACACTTTAACTGTAAAAGAGTCGCATATGGCTCATGAGACATGGTTTAGACACCCTTATACTATAAGGTGGTTACACAATTGGTTGGAAAAATATACTCAAAGAAATTATCAATGATTCACAGTCAAGTAGGAAGGGCATATTGTAGGGCAAGGATCTGTCCTAGGTCTGATTCTGTTCGGTATCTTAAATGATTTGGACTATGCAGAGGTGAAAGTAAGCCGGTACGCCCAGGCGGGGCTGTGGTGGAGATTTAAAGGGCTCCGGAGCTTCAGCCGCTGCTACCCACCCCACCTCCCCGGGGCCCTTTAAATCCCGGCCTGAGCCCTGCTGCCCGAGCCCTGGGGTAGCGGCGGCGGGACTCTGGCAGGGATTTAAAGGGCCCCGGAGCTCCAGCCACCGCTACTGCCCTGGGGTCCTTTAAATCCCCGCCTGAGCCCTGCTGCCTGAGCCCTGGGGTAGTGGCGGCCAGACTCCGGAGGGGATTTAAAGGGCTGGGGCGGTAGCAGTGGCTGGTGCTCTGGGGCCCTTTAAATCCCCGATGGAGCCCAGCCATTGCTACCCCAGGGCTTGGGCAGCAGGGCTCAGCGGAGCCCCAGGCCCTTTAAAGCTCTGCCAGAGCCCAGAGCCCTGGGATAGCGGTGGCAGCTAGGAGCCCCCAGGGCTCCTCAGTGATTTAAAGGGCCTGGGGGTCTGCTGTGGTAGCGGCAGCTGGAGCCCTGGACCCTTTAAATTGCCCCTGAGCCCCGGGGCTCCCGCCGCCTCTGCAGCTGGTAGCTCGGGGGTGATTTAAAGGGCCCCGGGCTCCCAGCTGCCACTACCACAGCTGGAGCCCTAGCCCTTTAAATCAAGATTTAAAGGGCCCAGGGATTTAAGGCCCTGCCTCTTCCGGTTGAGGCCACGTCCCCTGCTCAGGATTCCGGTGTACCGGTAAGTTCTCTAACTTACTTTCACCCCTGGGACCATGGCATTGAGAGTACACTTAAGGTTTGCAGATGACAACCATCTGGGAGGGGTGGCAAGTGCTTTGGAGGACAGGCGTAGAATTCAAAATGATCTTGACTGGAGAATGGAGAAATGGTCTGAAATAAAAAAAGAATAAAATTCAGTAAGGACAAATGCAAAGTACTACACTTAAAAAGGAATAATCAATAGCACAAAAGCAAAATGAGAAATGATTATCTAGGAAGGAATACTGCAGAAGAAATGATCTAGGGGTTATAGTGGATCACAAGCTAAATATGCGTCAACAGTGTAAAACAGTTGCAAAAAAAGCAAACATTATTCTAGGATGTATTAGCAGGAGTGTTTTAAGCAAGATGTAAGAAATAAGTCTTCCACTGTAAGAGTAGTGAAGCACTGGAACAAAGTACCTAAGGAGGCTGTAGAATCTCTGTCAGTGCAGAATTTTAAGAACAGGTTAGACAAACACCTGTAAGGGATGGTCTAAATCAGTGGTTCTCAACCTATTAATCATTGTCGGTTGCATATGCAGTCCACAATGTGTTACCTGGGCTGCAGATTGAGAACCCTACCCACCCCCCATACTCTGCTATGCCTAGCACCCCCAGCCCAGAGACCCCTCCACAGAGTGGATCCAGGAGTGGAGCCCCAGTGGCGGGGCTGGGCAGCAGGGACCCCATACTCTATTGTACGGGGACAGGCTGCACCCCCCAACCTGACTCTGCCATCAACACCAACCCTGACCCTGGACCCTGTTGTGTGGAGCCAGGCAGGAGCCCTGACTCTGAATTCCAAACTGTGCTGTGGGGGCTGGGCATGAGCCCCGGCCCTGGACCCAACTATGTGCTAATTGGGCCACATGCAGCCCACGGGCCATGGGTTGAGAACCACTAGTCTAGATAATACTTGGTCTTGCCTCAGTGCAGGGGACTAGAGGAGATGATTTATTGAGGTTCCTTCCAGTCCTACATTGCTATGATTGTATGCCTTTAACTTTCTCATTTGGTTTTGATAATGTCAAAATATTTCATCTGAAAGGTAAAAATGTTCCATTTAGATTTTTATATTATAGTAAAATCTTGATTTTATTATAAGTATATATAATTGTGTTGGACACTATCAAAACGTTTCCATGATCCCAAACCAAACTTTTTTGGAAATTTTATTTCAAAGGAAACACAAAAATTTGGGGTTTATTCCTCTTTGTAACAAAAACAAACTTTTTCTTCATTCCATTTTCCAACCAGTTCTATTTTTAACATTCCTCAGTAGAGCTATTTACAGTACATAAATTCTTGTACTGTGCATTATTATTTGTTTAGTCTTGAACATCATTGGTTTGGAAATGAACATGTAAATCACAAACAGTGTGTTTTTAGTAAACTCATGTAATATTGAACAACTCACTTGGATTTCCTGCTAATCAGTTGGAGACAGGAGCTCAAAATAATCAAAATGGGAAATGATGAATAAAGTTAAACACAAATCTATTAATTAAAAAAGTTAATTAAAAACCCTTGAAAGATTATTTTAAAGAACTGTTGTGGTAGCCTTCTGAGGGCAATCCTATGATTTTGCATATCTATTTATTATTTTAGTCGTATAGCAGTACTTAGCTGTACAATCTCAAATCACAGCAGGATGTTAATGCATGCAGATCATGTCATACAGAGCATACAATCTATAGTGAAATTCAAAAGCTAGCATTAATGCAACATTAATGTTCTTAGATTGAGCACTCATAAGTCAGGATTGCTCTGGGAATGTTAACTCTGATGAGGGCTGGCCAAAATTTTTCTATTGAAACTGTTTTTCAATGGAAAACTTGCTTGACTAAATGATTTTTTAATGAAAAGTCTCCACTTTCCTGGAACATTTCAACTTGTTGAAAAAACAAACACCCCCAAATTGAATATTTTTATTAGGAAATGCTGTCAGGGTGCCTCATAGAAGTTGTCATTTAGATGTCTCATGCCACCATTTTCCTCTCTGGTCTAGGGTCCACAGCTGGACTATGTCTCTCACAATGCTCTGCAGCCAGGAACTCCTATGACAGCTCAGCAAGATGAGAGAAAGAAAGAGAGAGATTCTGGCAGGAAGTCTGGCACATAGAAACAAAATGAAGCATGAAGCCCTGAATTACAACTTCTAGAGACACGGTGGTGGCAATTACAAACAGAAATTCAAAGTTTCCACCTAAAAACTTTAGAGAAAAATGAAAGAAAAATGAGAAGTTGAATTTTCTACTTATTCCCCACCCCATACATTTTCCCACCATCTGTAACTCTGACACATTATACATACTCCATATTGTATATAATACATTCATAAAAAGTAATGACATGAAGTTTTGGGTATCTCTTAGGCAATGATGAGTGATGTTTTCCTTCCACTTTTTTTCCTTTCTTGACTCAGTGGGACTATTCACATGAATAGAGTTAAGCATATGTATGTGGCAGGATTGCAGCCTTGAAAGGTAAGAGGATATTTTTGACTTTAAAACTTCACATTTAAGCAGTGGCATACAAACAGATATAATTAATTATATTAAATTAGGTTTTCAATTTTATTTTATATTTGTGTATTATAGTAACATAAAATCTTCTAGAGATAAAAAATGATCAGACAAGAAAGGTCCTGTAAAAATGACATGGGCCAAATTCTGTTACTTTACCCAAGTGAAGAGTCTCATTGAAGTCAATGATAAGTCACAACCATGACCTAAACAAAAAAAATAGTTTGGCATCTTTGTTTCCTGAACTGGTAACAGCATCAATATGACCATTCTTAATCTCTATTTTCTAGGTTTGCTTTATCTCAATCACAAAAATTCTATCAGCCATAAAGTCTTACTCTGGGAAAGAAGCCTTAAAACAAATAAATACATACATCAGTTGGATGACTTATTCTGTAAAAGGATGAGGATATGGAAATTTTCTGGTTTCCGATTTTTTAAATTTTTTTACCTCAAAACCAGCTTTGATATCTGCAACTGACATTTGGAAAGTTTATTTTTAGAACAGAATGCCAAAAGCTATTTAAGTATCTGAACTCAATGCACACAGTCTTCACTGTCCCATTGCTCTGGAAAGGTTATTGAAATTAATTAATAACACAGCAGTACTTGTAGGATATTGTGTGAAATTGGTTGTGGCCAAGTTACAAATCAGAGTTAATGTGTTGTGACTTATTTTAGTTTAAAAGAAAAAGATGTTTTTCTTCTTCTCTGTTTTTCTGACTGCAGTATTTTTGCTCTGAGATGTTGACTTATTATACATGTACTTTATAGTTTAAGCACCTGCATAAAAGAGGGACACTGCCCTGGCCAATTATCAATTTAGTCTCTCTGACCTTTCTTTTTGTATGTTCTTCTGCTCTAATTGCCGGACAGAAGCATTTCTCATCATGAAAATTTTGCTCTTTTCCCCTCTATAACAAAGTTTCCACACCAGCATGAAAGTCCCATGGAAGTGGAATTGCTACTAGGCCTTGGAGGGAAATATATTTCTATGTAGGTAGGAGTTTAAGTTTTGGGAGAAAGATTGATGACCAATGCACATGGACTGAGATGGAAGGCACCATCAGGGAATAGTTTTCCTTAATAAGTGACTTTAGTTCTGTCACTTTATTGGATAGCTTCAGGCTTCTGATTATAAAAACCTAGCCTGAAGAAAAAAGGAAGGCGGTGTCATTTGAATATGACAACTGTAGTGGGTGAAATGCTGAGAAAGAGACAGTAGACTTGCTTGAGCCTGACGGGTATGCTCCATCCTCAATAAACAATGTGGTATCTTTCTTAAACCTTCCTAACCTAAACAAGAGTCTGGTGATTCTGTTTCTGAGGGTACCCAAACTCATGAGTTTATACTCTGTTCTGTGAAAGTGGAGGTGTTGTGTGGTTTTGTGTGGTTTTTTTTTAAGTATCTCTTCACCACAGCTGCTAGTGTAACAATGATTACTTACTTATATTCTGGTAGTGCCCACAGTATGCTACCTGCTATCCAAACCCATAGCAAGACACAGATACAGTCCTGAATAGGTGACAACTGAAGTTTCAGTCATGCACTTTGTTGTGGTTGAATGGATGCTAGGTTATTCATGATCAAAAAAACCAAGAGAAAATGATTATTCTGGGAAATACCTTGTCCCACTGGGATGAGATGGAGGCACAGTAACGCAACCCTTTTCCTGGTCTACCAGTACTGGCTTCACTCTATGCAAACTGAGTCTCTCTCAATGACTTCCTTTGCCTCGGGTAGCTAGGTGCAGCTGCTAACCTGCATGTTCAATGCCTGTGTTAGCCTCATTTTCAGGGTTCACGTTGGATCTGTCCACCTCCTATAAAGCCCAAGGTGATATTTTGGACAAGCCTTCATCGCTGATAGCATAGCTCCAAAGAGCAATCCCCTATTTCTGATGTTACACCCCCTCCATCATGATGAGGTACAGGTTGGATTTGTGGGGGGACGGACTTGACTAGGCTGATGATGTTGTTCTTTTAGTACAGAGCCCTAATAGGTTTTGTAAGGCACTCCAGCATATGGAGGAGGAGTCAGCTAAGATTCATCTCCATGTTTCATGGTCAATGACAAAACTGCAAAATCTAGGACCAGGTCCACCTCAGACTCCAATCTCTTTGCACAACCATTGAATCAGTCTCCAGCTTTCGCCATCTGGGGTTTATACTTGCCAGCTCCTCCAGTTCTCACACGGAGGTTCTTCATCAGTTTGGCATCATGACATGTGCCATGGGCCATTTACAATGGATATGGAATCAACATCATCTTAGTATGACAACCAAGTTTAGGATTTTTAAGGCCCAGCTTGACAAAGCCCAGGGTGGGATGATTTAGTTGGGGTTGGTCCTGGTTTGAGCAGGGGGTTGGACTAGATGACCTCCTGAGGTTTTTTCCAACTTCCTCCTCCTGGTGTGATGTATGTCTGTATTGTCCTGTGCCAGGACTACATTGATAAGGAAGTCTTATTACTTTGTGGGGCAACAGATGGGGTGCATGTAAGGTGGTTTATGGGTTGCTGTACCCACAGGAGCCCTTACTGGTGTCCCTCTGCTTTGGCTGCAGTGGGTTTCAACAGCCTGGTTCTCAGCTACTAACCAGTGGTACCATCACTGACCATTTAAGGCAGTAAGAAACCATACCTTATCTCCCTATATGGTTTCAGCTATTCCTGACTTGGTACTTATCCCTAGCCTGATACTCATATATTCTCTACTGCCACCTGCAGAATGGATTAACCAACAATAAAAATACACTTTATTTACAAGTGAAAATATAGAGGAAGCAAATAAAGGGAAGGGGGAAATTGACAACCATACAACCCACCAATAACACAACCCATCACTAACTTTACTTCCAGGGTGGATTTACCAGAATTCATGAGCCCAGTTCACAGGGGTCAACACCATCATGTTGTGCCATGGACACTTGACAAAATTACCAGACTTAGTGATGGACATTGGTGGGGGACAGGAGAGGACTCTGGGCTGAGGCAGAGGGTTGGGATGTGGCAGGGGGTACAGGCTCTGAGCCAGAAATGAGGGTATACTTACCAGGGTGTGGTAGAACTGGTCAGTACATCGATGCCTGGAGATTTGTTTGGGGGCATCAGATGGAGGGCTTCTCAGAACTTTGCCAGGGGTGAGAGGGTACTCTAACTGATCTTGGTCACCCATCCTATCCTTTGGGAGTTCAATGTTAGTGCTTTCAAGGTCCTGTGGGACTCTCAGAAAGATGCCATGAAGCCCACATCCTCCAGCAGACTGTTGTTAAAATGCCAGTGGGCCAACTCGGGCTGCTCAATCATTAATGAAACCACCTCAGTCACTAGATGGTGGTCTGAAAATACAGCTGGCCTGATGCTGGAGAAGTGGACCTGAAGATGTTAAATGCGGAAACCTAAATGCAGTCCAGCTGGGAGTAGCATGACTGAGTATCAAAGAAAGGGGTAGTGATTTTCTCCAATCCAGTGCGGAGGGATCAGGCTGAGTCTCATGATCTGACCCAATGCTGCTTCCAGGTTTAACATAATAAATAGTATAAATATCTATTTATAGTAACTCTAAGAATATTAGGCTGACATGACTTAGTTTTCATCTGCAGTGCACTCTCTGTCACTCTTATAAATTATGCTTTTTTTTTTCAAAAAAACCCACAAGCCATATATATTTCTCCCCAAGTTGTACAACACTGTATTTAACACTGACAAACAGTGGAAAAAAACCAAACAACTCCTCCATCCCTACTAGGGTTTCCACTCAGCCCTGAGCCTGCCTCTTTTGCTCAAGTAATGAGGTAGACTGGGTACAGTTTATAACATTATAAATTTATTTCAGACCTCCAACATGCTAACATGACTAAAGAACACTTCAGGCTTGTTTCTGATCTCACATTTACTGTTAATAATTATTTCTGTTCTAAAATAGTATGGGCTCAGACTGACTCAGTTCAGCTTTAACGTCCACCTCTTTGCTTTCGTCACATTGTTTCATAACCTAAATAATCTCTAAATGTATTGCTGAGTTTTACACTATAGCACTTGAGAAATATCCATGTTTTTGCCTAGCCCCTGTTCACATACTATACCAGAATATACCTAGATAAGCAAACCAAAGCCAGTACACGTTCACCAAATTTTTGCTTTCAACTCCCACAAGCTTAGGATCCTTAGAAGAAAATGTGTATTCCCTCTGATGTAAGTATTTTAATGAATAAGCCCCTAAGCCATTGACCTCCTACTAAGCCTTAAAACTATCAAGTCAATAAACAACTTAAGCCAGCACACAAAGTAAATCCCTTATATTCTTGTCTACGGATGAATGCTTACCTAGAGTGGTATTGATTATGTAATTAATTCTGATGTTTCTGCCTGAGGTATCACTAAAAGCATTGAGACTCCAATGACACATATGATAGGAGATCAGGAATGACAACAAAAGAATTAGATACCATCCCTGCCATCTGTTAAATGAAAAAAAAATCTTTAAAATTGTCTATTAAGAACAAACTAATGGTAACTGTCAAAAAATATTGCATTGCTGAGAAATGAGATTTTACTCATAGGATGCTGCTGGTGCCCAAGAAGATTATGAAATTAGGGGTCAACTTTAAATTGGTTGAATTCAACATGGGGAGTGTTTGGATCCCGAATGCAGAACTCCTCCTGTGGAGGGCTCCTACTCACTGCTGTTCTTCTCTGGGAGGGAGTCTTATAGACCTTTACTCTCTTTTTCTTGGGACTTACCATGAAGCCATTATAGGATTTGCCCTATTAAGCAGCAGTACTAGCAGTGGAGTGGCTTCTGCTACTCTCTGATGCTGTGCGTTTAGATGATTATAATCCCTTGGTAGTCACATTCCGAATTAGGAGGCTGATTACTTTGATTTGGCAATCTCCATGAAGAAGCAGAGAAGCCAGCTGAAGAGCCATGAGGGTGGCCAGGTCAAGTGGGAGACAGAAATAGCAGAGCTGGAAAAGTCCTTGAAATATTTTTTCTATTTTGGCTAGGATGCCATGTGCAAATTAACACTCAGATGGCTGCCAGGTTTAGATAAATATCTCAACCCGAAATTCAACTCTAGCAGCATCCCAATCTGGACACCTCTGCAATCTAGGATGAGCCATTTTCATCTTTATTGAAAGATCTGTCTATATAGTTAAATCAAAAATCCCTTTCATATAATTAGCAGTGCTTATTTACTTTTTTTTTCTCCTTTTGACTGTAGTTATGAGTTTTGAATTTCAAAAGAAGACAAATATAGTAAACATATGCTAATGGAAAAATATGTTTGACACATTATGGTACCTAAATGAATGCATAACAAATAACAATTACAGTAATTAGAATACAATACAGTCAACAATAAACTGAAATATGTCAGAAATCACTGTTTGCTTCCCCAAGTGAGAAGCTAAATTAGTATGGAAAATTAGTCTGTTGTGCTAAGACAGACATCATTTATCTGTTTCTCCATGATTTTAATGCAATTTGTAACACTACGATAAGGTATGTCACTGGGAATTAAATGGGAACCATTCATTTAAAGAATAACAAATCACTATAAAGTAACATTGCAACTGTTTACTTGATTTTACAGCATAGAAATATAAGAACACATTTGTTGAAGAAGCAGTTGCTGTTACCTAAATCAGCACCCATGATTAACAGTTAAAAGCAACAACCTACAAAGGAAGAAGGTCTCTTTTGTTAATGTGCCTCAGAAAGTGTACTTGAATGTTAAATCAATGTCTGAGTTCTATGTGAGATTACTGTGATGGAGTCAGACGCCTAAAACAGGTAATATGATGGTTGATTTGACTGTTAGATAATATTCACGGTTTATTTGTTTGTAGAAAGAATATCATTTTGGTTTTGGAAAGTTATAGAGCACTTGTAGAAATTTCCTCATGATTTAAGTGTGGTTTGACACTTCCCTTTTTGGGTAATAATCATCTTCTTTCAACAGTTTGCATCCAGTTATTTCCAATTGTCCATCTAGCTGAAAGGATTATATGGTATGGGATTTCCAGCAGTTAGATCCTGTGGGAAAAAGTTGATCTCATGGTCTGATCTCGTGGTTAAAGTAACATACTAAGAATTAGAACATGGTCTGTCCATCTTCTCCACTGCAAAGGAAACTAACTAGTTTGTTGTGTGCTTCACATAGTCCTTCTATTCTTCATGAAGGAATAGGACCTTGATCCATCTTCCACACCAGACTGCACTGGGTACCTTAGCAGCCATTCTGTGACTCATCCGATGCTTCTTGTGTCAAGTGATGTCCCTTCACTGGTTGGAAACTGTTAGGGTCTAGGCACACTTATTTCTCCCAAGGGAAACTTCCTGCCTAATGATTCACCACACCATTAGACTTGCTCTGCTACAGCTGTGATAACTTTTGATATTCACTGGCATTTGGAAGACAGAAATTACTAAATGAAAGACAATTGATAGATTTAAACCACAGAATATCCCATTCCACAAATAATAAAAAAGGAGGTGCAAACATTTAATAGGATTTTCATGGGGGCTGGTTCTTTAAGAGAGACAGAGACCAGCCTACCTGTCTTTTGGCTCCTTTTCCCATACAGGAGCCTCTCAGACCCACTAATTAGTCTGATAAAGGGTTACCAGGGCTCAGATGAGGTGGTTCCTGCAGACATGTGCTCTGAGGGACAGAGGACTCTCAAACCGTAGCGTAAACTCAGTCTGTCAAGGGCTACATGCCTCCCCAGAGAAGAGCTGCAGCTGACACATCTCTGCAGACCCTGACTTTGGAAAAAAGGTGGCAAGAGGCCTGACTCCAGGGAAGGGACCCAAGCAGCGAGAACACTGCTCAAAGGGAGTGGATGGTGGGAATGGATAAACTGAGACTGAGAGCTAGCTAAGATTCTGGGGTAGAGGTTTGCTGGCATTTTCACTGAATCTTTGGTTACTAAACTAGACTCCTCAGAAAGCGTATTGTTCCCTACATAAAGCCTCAGTGAACATACTGATGATATTAAACTGAGACAGGGAATATCTATAGGCATACCCTGTGACAGGGATTCATTGTGAGGTATGTGACAGTGTTCCTCTGTCTTATGTATTACACTTTTCCTGCTCATATATTGTGTATCAATACTTTTAAAAAATATGTTTAGATATGTTTAGCAGGCAAGAAGCTTGTAGTGGGGCGGTCACCCTGCTCCAGCCCTGAAAGGGTTAAAAGCCAGCCCTTGAAGAGAGCTGGGGCTGAGAGCCAATCAGAAAAGGCTGGGAGGCAGCCAATCAGGGACAGGATGGGCCCTATAAAAGGGCTGCAGGGCCTTGGAGAGAGATGGACCTGGCTGTCTGAAAGAATAAAGAGTACCTTGGACAGTGCAGTGCAGTGCAGTGCAGTGGAAGGGCAGAAGGAGCTGGGGAAGCTCCAGCCTGGCAAACCCCCAGGCAGAGGCCTTGCTGCCAGGGCTGGAAGAGGTATTAGGGCTGTGGGGAGGCAGCCAGGGAATGAAGAAGCAGCAGGTCCAACCCCCTGGCCGATGATGAGTGGCCATTGCAGAATGCAGTTAGCCCCTGAGTAAAGGCACTAGATGAAGACTGCCAGTGGGTCACTGAGGTGAAGTGGGTTTAGGGAGGGGAGGATCCCTTAGTGTGTGTACACTGCTGTGGGGTAATATCCCAGAGAAGGGGCTGGGAGGGATGCGGAGCCTGAAGTACAGCAGTGGAGATTGACCAGGAAGTAGGTACCAGTAGGGAGACACGGGCCAACAGGATGCACTCCGGAGCTGGAAAAGCTAATTCCTGCAGGTAACCAGCAGAAGGCACCATAGTATTGAGTGTGTTACACCGTGCTACAAAGCTACACCTGAAACTGGCTAGATGTGAGCAGAATTGTGGATGACAAGTCACATTTGGATGAAACCTTATAATTTCATATTTTGAAAAAGGGAAAAAATCTTAACTAGTCTTACAGTAACCTTCATTTGTGTCCATTAGAGGGAGATCAAGTATATTTGAAATTTGGCAGATGAAAAGTGGGTTTGTGTGTGAAATTTGATCTGAAAGTAAATCTAAAGCCCATTACTTAGCTCTAAACTAGACCTAAAATAACTCAGGACCTGTCAACATTGCCCCACAGTTCAGACTATGGGAGCATGAATTGCAGTGTGCATTAAAGTGTTGAGCTGTAACTCCCCAATGTGGACGCTGCAGGCACAACATTTAGAGCAAACTACAAACCTTTAAGCTCATACCTGGAGTGTCTAAACAGGGGAATTACAGCCCAGCACTTGTAAAAGAACAGACAAGCAAAGGCAGAATAGAAAAGATGCTGTGTAATTATAACCCACCCATTTTCCCACTGAAACATTTTATTTTATTTTTTTAATCTAGCGAGAGGGAGGGCAGCCAAGGGGAGAGAATTGGTCCTGTTATAATCACTCATGTCTCTACATGCAGATGACTGAACAGGGAGGAGGGATTTTTCAAATCCTAACAAAAAAAAATCTAGTTTGGTTTATATAACCTATGTTAAAACCTCACCATAGTTCATTATCTGGATGAAGATACGGAAGGCTGGATTTTTGCTGGCTGTGCACTATGTCTAAGGTAGGGACAGAACACAAGAAGCCTCACTCATGTTCCCTTGACCCAGTGTACAAGTGCTAGTCACAATCCCAGTGGGAACACAAACACTCTAAGTCTGATGGTAATGGACAAGATATGATGTTGGAGGTAAGCCCCATGGCCCTCTGCACAGCCCAGCAAAGTTGGCCTAGTGTAAGAGGCAGTAGAGTCTGCAAAGGAATGACAGAGCTGCTGCTTTAGCCTGCACTCTTCAAAAGACCCCTGGAGGAATATGAGCTCAATCAATCAGAATGCCTCTTTGCATCCTTGTGGAGGACCCTCTGCATCCTTGTCCACATACTCCATACAGTATTTGACTCAGAGTACACTATGGCCAAAATCTTCTAATGTAAGTACTGAAAGTTGGGATCCAAATCCATGCTCAAGTATTTAAATAACAGGCAACTTAAATATAAATAAATATGGGCTTAGGAGCCTAATTTTAGGAACCTGTATTTAAACAGTTTTGCCTATAATTCTATATGTATAGCAGCACATCCAAATCCTAAGAGGTTTTTTTGAGTAGTACAACTCAGCTGCTTCTAATCCAGGTTGCATGGACTGAGTTGCTGGCCAAACCCAGAGAAATAGAAATCCTGGGATCAGTGGTTCAATATTTTTTAAACATATTTTTCTAAACATATATACTTATATCTGGTCTACAGTACACTACACTACACTAAAAAGTTAGGTCAACCCAGCTATGTGAAAATGCACACACCTGAGTGACATAGTTAAAATGACCTAACCTCCCATGTAGAATTCTTCTGTTGACATAGCCACCACCTCTTGGGAAGTAAATTTCCTATGCTGATAGGAGAACCTCTCTCATTGGCATAGGTACTGTTTTAGGGTGACCAGATGTCCTGATTTTAGAGGGACAGTTCTGATATTCGGGGCTTTTTCTTATATAGGTGCCTATTACCCCCTATCCCAGTGGTGGGCAACCTGTGACTTACAGGCCGTATGTGGCCCATCAGGCTAATCTGATTGCGGGCCTCAGGGATGTGCTAGCCACCACTTCCTGCAGCTCCCATTGGCTGGGAACGGCGAACCAGGGCCACTGGGAGCTGTGGGGGCCGTGCCTGGGAAGGGTCAGCAAAATGTCTCGCAATCCACAATCAGATTACTCTGATGGGCTGCAGGTGGCCCACCACTGCCCTATGCCTGTCCCAATTTTTTCATACTTGATATCTTGTCAGCCTATAGTGCTGGTCACCCAAAGTGCTGCAGCTGAGCCAGTGAAGTATTTCAGGTGTAGGCAAGCTGTATTATTTATTTTAATAATTGACAGTTTAAAGTCAAACTCACTTTTATTGTGTCATTTTGACTTTGTTAACCCACTCTAATAACTAGATTCTGGATCTTTATTTGAATAAGAATCACCATATTCTGTACTGATTTCAATGTTTGATTTCTAAACATACTGTCTGGATACAGTGAACAGAGTCTTGTATAGTTTGGGATGTTATGAACGTTGTGACTGTTCAATGATTTAATTCTAGCAACCTTTCTTTGTCTTGTTAAATTATGCTTTCTTCCCCATTTGATCACTTTGGTACTAATTCAGGAAAGCACTTAATGACATGCTTAATTATAGGCAGGTGCTTAAATCCAGTTGACTTCAATTCAACCATGTGCTTTATTGCTCTCTCTGCTTCCCAGAATCAGGGCCTTCATGATATTTAGTATGAAAGATTTCTGATAAAGGAGGTGGTCGTTAATCCTGACAGATTACAATATTTTCAGATATTGCAGAGGTCTATTAAAAAAAAAAAGACCCAGAAAAGGACTGAGCCCTGAATGCCTCGGACATTTTGTGGTTTTTAATCCAACACTATGGGATGAGAGTAAATCTGTGCTGGCACAGTACCACTCACATCTGTCTTGTTAATGAAGCAAAGTGTAGAAAACCTTTCCAGTTGTCTTGTTCCAGTTTCCAAAACAAAGGAAAACAATGTATGTTTCAAATAAGTGAGCTTTTTCATGATTTTTTAAAAGTTCTGTCACAAGAACATACTGTTAAAAGTTGCAAAAAGAAAAGGAGTACTTGTGGCACCTTAGAGACTAACAAATTTATTAGAGCATAAGCTTTTGTGAGCTACAGCTCACTTCATCGGATTCATTTGGTGGAAAAAACAGAGGAGAGATTTATATACACACACACAGAGAACATGAAACAATGGGTTTATCATACACACTGTAAGGAGAGTGATCACTTAAGATAAGCCATCACCAGCAGCAGGGGGGGGGAAAGGAGGAAAACCTTTCATGGTGACAAGCAAGGTAGGCTAATTCCAGCAGTTAACAAGAATATCAGAGGAATAGTGGGGGGTGGGGTGGGAGGGAGAGAGAAATACAATGGGGAAATAGTTTTACTTTGTGTAATGACTCATCCATTCCCAGTCTCTATTCAAGCCTAAGTTAATTGTATCCAGTTTGCAAATTAATTCCAATTCAGCAGTCTCTCCTTGGAGTCTGTTTTTGAAGCTTTTTTGTTGAAGTATAGCCACTCTTAGGGCTGTGATCGAGTGACCAGAGAGATTGAAGTGTTCTCCAACTGGTTTTTGAATGTTATAATTCTTGACGTCTGATTTGTGTCCATTCATTCTTTTACGTAGAGACTGTCCAGTTTGGCCAATGTACATGGCAGAGGGGCATTGCTGGCACATGATGGCATATATCACATTGGTAGATGCGCAGGTGAACGAGCCTCTGATAGTGTGGCTGATGTGATTAGGCCCTATGATGGTATCCCCTGAATAGATATGTGGACAGAGTTGGCAACGGGCTTTGTTGCAAGGATAGGTTCCTGGGTTAGTGGTTCTGTTGTGTGGTGTGTGGTTGCTGGTGAGTATTTGCTTCAGATTGGGGGGCTGTTAGTCTCTCAGGTGCCACAAGTACTCCTTTTCTTTTTGCGAATACAGACTAACACGGCTGCTACTCTGAAACCTGTTAAAAGTTGAATTGTTAATTTGTGACATTACAATTTGATTTAATTCTGTTGTGTGCAAAGTGCAATTGCATTTATTTTGTAGTAAAAATAGTTGCTATGAAACATAGGCAACATTTATCAGACTTAATGGATATTAATGCACTAAATCCATATTGTAAAACCGAGTCGTGTGGCCCAAGAACAATGATCCTCTGACACCTTGCTGATGCCTACCCGTTTACAAACTAATGAAATGGAGACCTAACACATTGAAATCAATGAAGAGACTCCCATTGACCTCACTGAGCTCTGGATCAGACTCCTGATGAATACTGATGGGTATAAGCATCTTATAAATACTCAACCATTACAGTGTAGTTGTTACACCTGATCGCAACAATTGAAATGAAATAATGTAAACCAGTGCTGGGCAACCTGTGGCCGGGCTGCATGTGGCCTGTCAGGGTAATCTGCTGGTGGGCCAAGAGACAGTTTGTTTACATTGACTGTCCACAGGAATAGCAACCTGCAGCTCCGAGTGGCACAGTTCCTGGCCAATGGGAGCTGTGGGAAATAGTGCGGGCCGGCCACCGCTTCCTGCAGTTCCCATTGGCTGAGAATGGTGAATCACTGCAACTGGCAACTGTGGGCAGCCCTGCCTGTGGACTGTCAATGTAAACAAACTGTCTCCTGGCCTGCCGGTGGATTATCCTGCGTGCAGTGTTACCCACCACTGGTGTAAACCACGTGCCTAATAAGGAGATACCTCTTTAAGAGATCTATGTGGGTTGGGTAGGAATGAATTGTGTCTGGGTCATTGTTGCTGATGGGGACACTGGACATGGCCACTAGGTAACTCAAGAGGATGGAAGACCACGTGTGTCGATGAAGCCCCCTCGCTCTAGGCCCAGATGGTGCCCCCTTCCCTTTTCTGCCTGGAAATACTCACAGCCTTCATGCTGAGAAATTTGCAACAGTGTATTGCAGGCGCAGAATGGCTGGAGCAAGATTAGGTCAAGCAGGACAGGAATGTTAGATAGTGCTGAACAAACAACTCCATATATGGGGGAATAGATAAGAAGAAAAAGGGGAACTGGCCGGTATACCGGATTGGCTATATGGATACTTAGGACAGCTTGCTATTGGATAAGCATGCTAAAGAATGAATGTATAAAATATGTGTAACTGCTTGCACTGGTGTGCAGGATTTGAGATTGTTGTCTCCCTGTACCGCTTGAAGCTTCAAATAAACTTTTCTACTTCTCCACCCCGTTGTGATTATTGGGCGACGCACACCGGGCAACGAATCCAGCTGTTGCCTTTTGTGCCAGCAACATTGCTAAGCAGATGCACAATTGGCTCTCACACACAGAAGTTTCTGGAATTGGGTGTGGTAGTTTTGGATAGATTCTCTGGAGCTGGAATACAAGGAGGGCAAGCAGTCAGGGCAGTCCACGTGCACTGTGTAGGTTGGGAGAAGTTGAGCCACAGGAGCAGAAAGCAAGCTGTTTTCCTCTAACTCTGAAGCATTTTGCAGCAGGTTAGTGATATTCTTAACCCTCCAATGGGGAAGCCCTAGCAGTGTTAATATAGAAAGGGGAAATGGGGAGGGAACGCTATTTTTTTAATTTTAATTTTAAAATTGGAATGCTATTTGATTTGAGCCAAACTTTTTTAGTTAAATTGTCTCAACCAGTATGATTCACCAATGCCTCTCTTCTTTAAATGTGGTGATGGGGAAAGTGGTCACTTATATTTTACTATTCTCAGTTTGTATTTTTCTTGTAACAGGGTTGTGCAATCCTGGCTGAAAATCCTCAATGACTGAGTCTGGGTCTCTGTGATCTTTCTATGGGTGTTCTTTTTAAGCACTGAGTGAAGGGCAATGAAGTAATCTCTGGCCCACAAAAGGTTACAATAGCTGTAGATTTATTATCATTCAGACTTAACTGCACATTTGGATATTGCCAAATTTAGGCGTGCTGATCTACATATGATAGATATTTTACCACCTCAGTGACATGTTGCTGCTGAACTAAGCAGCTCTTATTTCATACCAAAGATCATGTAAGAGCATACATGAGTATGAGAAGAACCTATGTATTCACAATGCATGAGCTGAACTGTTTGACTACAGGTATAGGCCCACTTGAGGGGAAGGGGTTGGGTAATACTGTTTGACCTGGCCTGTAAATAAAGGGGCCAAATGTTAATGTTCCTTCTAGTAGCACTGAATCTCCATTCTTATGTACTACTTTTCTTTTGTCCATTAGATTAGGGATGTTGGGATGGTAGACACCTGTCTAGAGTTTTTCAGACAAGCTTTCTCTTCCTGCATACTACTTAAGCTAAAAGAAGATCATAAATTCTTATGAAACTTTTGGACTTGGTGAAAGTGTTGGCTATTGTGATGCTTTCTCAGGAATTCAGGACTGTGAGTTATGTGAGTTACCTCTCAGCATCACCTACCTACATGGCTGGGGATCCCCCATTCATGGATACAAAATGGTGGCAGATGGATGGATAACCAAAATACCCCGTTCACCCACTCACCCCTCCATTTTTATAGTGCAGTAAACCTTTTAAAAGTATTCTTCTTTGTTCCCCAGAGTGTGGGTGCCATGTCCCTTTTTTCTCATCCTCTTGTTAATTTGCTTTTCCTGTTGACTTGATATGTAATTCCTAATGTCTTTTGGTTTACCCTGCTCCCTTTACATTTGAGACTTAGGCTGATAGGAAAAATCAAACCTGCATGGTTTCATAGTTTGAGCATATTTTCAGTACATACCTAAATCTTTTTAATTGTTACCCATACATATAATACACAATGATTACTATGACTAGTATAAGCTTTCATGGGATATCTTAGACAACGTTCTTTATAGATAAATACAATGAGAGAAGTATGTGTGTCAGACCTAAGAGGTCTGTTAGATGTTGTTACATGACTATGAATCCTTTGCCAGTGGGCACTGAGGGGCTTCAGAGTCACTGCTACCTTGGAGCATGATCTAAATGTGCATTTTTAAGGGGATGCATATAAGAAATATCAGAGAACAGTAGTTTGTCTGGTCCTAGTGCAACAGGATTATTTTAATATCATCATATTTTTTACTTATTTGAAAATGACTGTAGCAAATAAAGGAGCTGGGTTTGGAATTAGACAATTTAGACAAACTAAGTGCAGATTTAAATGTTTTGTAACTATTTAATTGTAGTAAATGGAATATATGCTCTTCAAATAAAGGAAATGTTTTACCTTAGCAGTGTTTGCTGGTATGTTATACATTATGGATTGTAAATGCATTGCAAATAATTTTAAGTTGTTTTATACAGAAAGGTTTATAGACAACTTTCAAAAAATCTTTATCAAAGATCGAGTTTGACTATTACAACTCAATTAGTTATGTATTAGCACACAATGCCCTCACTCAAGACTGGGGATCAGAATTGCTCAGCATTGGTTTTACCATTGACTTCAAGGGGATCAGTTTTAAGCCAACACTGAGCACTCTTGGAACTCCCCATCAGGGTCCCATTGTGCTAAGTGTTGTACCCAGTACATGAAACACTATGGTCCCTGATTTGAATAGCTGAAAGTTATAAATCATAGACATCTATGTTTTATTTTAGAATGCAATACTGTTTATTCTCAGTGAAATCCTCCTCCTCATATAGGGACATGAAAGAGTTAAACTAATATCACCAATCTTTTACCAGTTACCTGTTTCCATGGAATTCTCAATATATGCTTGGAAACTATTTCTAGGGGAGAACTTACATACCAGAAGGCTGAACAGATGGGCATTTCCAACTTTATAGTTCCAGAAAAAGGAAGGGTTTTCAGTGTTGACATCTGAAGTTTATGCAAGAACATGCCTACCATGACAGAAGAAGAATATAGCACTAGTCAGCCTCATGATCAAGCAGCTTGGAACTTGATGACAGAAGTTTGTCCATGTGTTGAAATCCAAAGAAAAATTAAAGTTAACCTTGATGAAAGCTCATAAACTTGTCACTCTGCTTTGCAAAGCTTTTGATGGCAATTTTCTGCTTTTGGAAGAGGAACAAAAGCACTGACAGAAAAGACTGAAAGGAGCAGATAGATATAAGAACCAGAACTTGACCTCATATGAACCAGGTTTATAATGCCCAAGATCACAATATAAGGCAGGGGTTATATCAGAAATATTTCTTTAAAATTCTCAATTAAGGCTGTCACTTTTTTCCATTGGAACTTTATACTGTTATTTCATTCTGGAGTATTATCCAGACCAGTGAGGGGCTGTGTCTCCACCTGCTCTGCAGCCCAGGGCTCCTCACAATGCTTTGCTGCTGTGGCTTCCAACCTGGAGTCCTCACAAACAGCATGCAGATCACACCCTGAGTATCTGTGTATAGCCACAGCCCTGGTTCACAATTCTGACCCTAGCAGCCTATCAGCAAACACCAGCCATGCTCGGGCTTCCAGCAGCATTGATTACTACATGCAGTGTAAACACTACCTGTCAAGGTTCCTTCCCCACTCTGAACTCTAGGGTACAGATGTGGGGAACTGCATGAAAACCTCCTAAGCTTACTTTTACCAGCTTAGGTTAAAACTTCCCCAAGGTACAAACTATTTTGCCCTTGGACTTCCACTGCCACCACCAAATGTTCGACTGGGTTTACTGGGAAAACGTTGTTTGGGAACGTCTTTCCCCCCAAAATCCTCACCAAAACCTTGCACCCCCCTGCCTGGGGAAGGCTTGATAAAAATCCTCACCAATTTGCATAGAAAAGGAGTACTTGTGGCACCTTAGAGACTAACAAATTTATTAGAGCATAAGCTTTCGTGAGCTACAGCTCACTTCATCAGATGCATTTGGTGGAAAAAACAGAGGGGAGATTTATATACACACACACAGAGAACATGAAACAAGAGTGGCTATCCTTCAACAAAAAAACTTCAAAAACAGACCCCAACGAGAGACTGCTGAATTGGAATTAATTTGCAAACTGGATACAATTAATTTAGGCTTGAATAGAGACTGGGAATGGATAAGTCATTACACAAAGTAAAACTATTTCCCCATGGTATTTCTCCCCCCACCCCACCCCACCCCCCACTGTTCCTCAGATATTCTTGTTAACTGCTGGAAATAGTCTACCTTGCTTGTCACCATGAAAGGTTTTCCTCCTCCCCCCCCTGCTGCTGGTGATGGCTTATCTTAAGTGATCACTCTCCTTACAGAGTGTATGATAAACCCATTGTTTCATGTTCTCTGTGTGTGTATATCAATCTCCCCTCTGTTTTTTTCACCAAATGCATCCGATGAAGTGAGCTGTAGCTCACGAAAGCTTATGCTCTAATAAATTTGTTAGTCTCTAAGGTGCCACAAGTACTCCTTTTCTTTTTGCGAATACAGACTAACAGGGCTGCTACTCTGAAACCTGCCAATTTGCATAGGTGACCACAGACCCAAACCCTTGGATCTTAAGAACAATGAAAAAAGCATTCAATTTCTTACAAGAAGAATTTTAATATAAGAAAAGGTAAAAAGAATCACCTCTGTAAAATCAGGATGGTAAATACCTTACAGGGTAATTAGATTCAAAACATAGAGAATCCCTCTAGGCAAAACCTTAAGTTACAAGACACAGACAAGAATATTCATTCTATTCAGCACAGTCTAATTTCTCAGCCATTTAAAGAAATCATAATCTAACGCATATCTAGCTAGATTTATTAAGTTCTAAGACTTCATTCCTGTTCTGTCCCTGGCAAAAGCATCACACACAGACAGACCCTTTGTTTCTCTCTCCCTCCAGCTTTGAAAGTATCTTGTCTCCTCATTGGTCATTATGGTCAGGTGCCAATGAAGTTATTCTAGCTTCTTAACCCTTTACAGGTGAAAGGGTTTTTCCTCTGACCAGGAGGGATTTTAAAGGTGTTTACCCTTCCCTTTATATTTATGACACTACCAGTCCCAGATTGTTCCCCAAAAATGTGTTTGCACTGTCCAGCCCTCTCCTTGACACTCCAGATGTATTAGGTCCCATGCCTCTAAAGGGATCAAGATATAATAATTTGCCACCTTAAATGGAGTTACCCACACAGTTCACAACATTGGGTTAGTTTTGATTGAAGGAAAAACAAATGTATTTAACTGCAAAGAGAGAGGTTTTAAGTGAGCACAAGATTTAAGGCATTAAAGTAAAAAATGATTACAGAAAAACTAAGGACAAAATGTCTTTGCATACTAAACTTAAACTAGACTTGGTTCAAGGTGAAATTCTTACCACATGTTTTCAGTACATTCCTGTCCAAACTCTCAGGCCAGGATCTGATCCCAATGTCCAAAGGCTGTTTGTTTTGTCGTCTTAGGTGAAAAAAAAGAGAGGTGTAGGAATAGATAATTTGAGGGCTTTTTTGCCCCTTGCTTTTATATTTCAGTCACCATTTTGAAAAGCATTTTCCTGAGTGTGACCCATAGATAAAGTTCTTTCCAGCTGAGAGTAAGGAGATATGGAGTCTAGTAGGGAAGAAGTGTTATGCTGTTGTTTTTTTCCACCTGTGTATGCTGAAATGCAGATTTTCTTTGTGTTCCTTCTTCCCAGTCTTGCTGTGTGAGGACTCTGTTTACAGCTTATATGTAAATTGAGATGAACACTTATCCCTTTGTTTAAGACAGGCCTGCTTGATCAATTCTACCTAATAGGGACTATGGGAGTTTGAACATGTTCCTTTAACATCATAATGTTATGCATAATATTGTTCCATACATTTCAGCATGATATTATTGATGAGTGAGTTACCAGTTTTCAGATGATACCTCACAAGGTATATTTTGTACAATGATTACTACAATAGTATGCAAGGTGTGAATATATTCCCATCCTTCCATCTACAACTAGAGGGAGATTGTGGCTATCTCCAAGTGCATTCCCTCTTTGGGCAACTATCACTTGAAGTTACAACAGGGGATAACTGAAAACTTGGGGCTATTGCTCCCCCTCTTGTACTGACAGACATGGAGTGGGAAGAGAGTTGGTGGATCCATTACTTCTCCCCCATGTGTCAGCTAAAACAGGGTAGCTGAGGAAGTAAGGAGCAGCAAAGGCTGTTTTAGAACTCTGAATTGCAGTTCAGTCATTGGTCTGCTCCTGGGGCAGTGCAAAACTACAGTGCCATTTCTCTACATTGGCATTTAGTGTAACATAAAGAAGATCCTTTTTCCATTGTACAGTTTAAAAACTTACTGATCCTCATCACTTCAGTACCTGGGCATCTTGTAAACATTACATGTTTTAGTCATAATAGATATAATGTTTCCCATATTTTATTGATGGGGATTTGAGGCAGAGAGAGTTTGTGACTTCCTAATGCTCAAGAAAGGGTCTTTGTTCCTGGGGCCAGAACTGAACTCGCATCTCCTGAGTCTCCATCCAGTCCCTTAACCACAAAATTGTCATTTTTTTAACTCACTGTCTCCTCAAACATGTAACATATCATAGGGGTCTTGTCTAACCAGTAGCTATTGTACAGCAGCTTCTTATTCCTTTGTGCAAATAGTTCCAAGTGTTTAAATCCATGTATAACAAGTATGTAATATTACAACTTTAATACTACCGTGCACTTTATTCTGAATGGCATGTGCAGCTTTGGTTGCTTTCAGCAGCATTACAGGTTTCAGAGTAGCAGCCGTGTTAGTCTGTATTCACAAAAAGAAAAGGAGTACTAGTCTCTAAGGTGCCACAAGTACTCCTTTTCTTTCAGCAGAATGTAACATACTGTCCAAAGTGTATTCCACTTATTAATTAACTCATAAATTGCTATAACTTCAAGCAAGGAGCCATCTTGAGTTCTAATTTCAAAATTTGCCGGATTCTTAGGGACTCATAACATTTGTAAGAATAATAGGCACTTTTACATCTAATGCTCCACAAACAATAATGACTAAATCTTCACAATACTCCTCTGTAGTATTATGATAACTTAAGAGGCATGTGTGTGTGTGTACATATAATGCTGGAATAGTGCATAGTGCTTTCCAGAAGAAACAAATACAGGGAGGGATCCACAAAAGGGGACTTGGACTCAACGTTGCAGTGCTTAACTTTAGGCACCCTGCCACCTAGAGGAACCTATATCCCTAACTCAAGAATACAATGGTGGTGGGGGAGTGAGGGGAGAGGTGCCTAAGAATGGTATTCACAAAAGCCATCACACTGAGTTGGAAGCCACCTAAGTTAATCAGGAAACGTTGAGATGCCTAAACACTTCCCCTCAGAAGGCATTAGGTGCCTCCCTCCAGCTTAGCCTTTGGCACCTATCTAGATTAGGGATTCACAGCTATGAACTATCACCTGGAGTTATTCATTGGTCCAGAGAGAAGGACTCCCTACGCCAAGAGTTAGGGCACTCAGTTGGGAGTTCCAGGTTCCAATGAATATTTAAGTATTTCATACAAAGTAGAACAGCTTCAACAGGAGATTGAGAGCCATGCAGGCTAAAGTACCCTTTCGTTTGCTGGTTAGGACACTCACAAGTGGGAAAGGAGAAGCCCTTGCTCTGAATCAGCCAGAAAATGGATTTGAACTCAGGTCTCATCTCCTGAGAAAGTGCTTTAAGCCACTATTGAACAGGAGGGGACAGCACCCTACCGCCTCCTCTGGTTGTGTTTGATTTCATTTCTCAGTTTCTTATATGTGCACTGATGCACTGAAAATTGTATTATAATTTAAGCAAATGAAATGTCATTCTGCATACCACCTTATACTTCAAAGTTAAGTATTCTCTGTCAACCTCTCAAAACACACACAATGAATTGTATGGGCTTATCATTGATACTTTTTTCATTCTTAGTTATATAGCAAATATAAAGGATATTTATATTTAAATATTAAAGGAATGCCAAAGATTTTTGCTTTGAATAAAGGGTCACCAACCTGGAAAGACTGAGCAATACCACACTACCCTGTATATAACAAATGCTATCACTTTGCAAATATGACTAGGTCTCAGGCACCTGTATTTCCTACCTTCAGGGACTTGTGAACAGTAATATTGTGCCAACAGCCTTCTTAAAATAACATATTTTTATTTAGTAGTAGAACAAAACAGAAAAAAAAAAGGATTTTTAAAACAAACACCTCTCATGAATATTTAGTCTCATCAAATCTAAGGCTTCAATACAAATCAAGTTAGGTCGTCTTTACTCTTAAGTTATAGGAGTAGAACAGTCTTATATTATTTTAGGATGCTAAAGAGTTCTTGGGATGCATCCTGGCTGCAATTTGTCTCCCATAGACTGTTTTCCCTCTTCCCAGATAAGTGGTTTAAAAAAAAAAACACCACACCTTCACTGTAAGTGTGCATCTGGGCTCAATGACCTTTGTTACAGGACCCAGCTGTGAAGTCCTATTTCAATCTCAAACTTGTTTTTTCCTAGTTGACCATCTGGTCAGTTTGGAGGATTCCCTTAGGTTGGTTGCTGCATTGTTCAGGCAGTTAAACTAATTCAGCCTTAGTATCTTGCAGACACTGGCCTTGTGACTGTACCTATCTGCTGGTAAAGCTGTCTAATCCCCTCTGATAGCATGACACCCAACTCAGAAATCCAGTACTTTAAGATGTTTTGAACTATGGATTAATATCATCAATGTGCACCCCAACATTTGTCACGGGGCTCTAATCAGGTTTTTCACATTTTTCTTAATTTACTTTCAGTTATCTATGCTCCACACAAAGTTATTGTTTCCTCTTTTTTATTGCTAAAGATTATTTACATCAGAAATAAATAATCATGAAACTAAGAAGATAGTTATTGATCACACAAGAAGGAATCTTATAGCATATTAAGCCTCCCAAATGAGGGAGGCAGCTTCATTGCTGGAAAATAACTTGCATATTCTGAATATAGTAGCAGTAAGAGCAGAAGGGATATTGCAGTTAGACAAATTAGAAATATTTGACATATTTGCAGTACAGCTATTGAGAAATAACCATAGTGGTTATGCAAAGCCCTTCATTCTGATTGGCTAATGTCAGAGTTCAGTGATTTGCATACTATAATAATTCTCAGATAACTCTACAGAGTTTAAATAATTCACACACCCTGTGGCAGGTTTTGTACCTTGTCAACCCCTTGCGTCATGGGGGGGCCACTGGTAACCTAGCCTCTCTATGCTTATGTCTGTTTCTATCCCCCCCACCCACCACCCAGTGGTCAGCACAGTGTGGCCCAATGGCCAAGGTCCATATACTGCCTCTCCCAGAGTGGGGTAATGCAGTCTAGCGGCCAGAGTCCATGAAATGTGCCCCTAGGACAGTGTGGTCTAATGGCCAGAGTCCACCTAATTCCCCCTCCCTTAGTGGGATAGCGCAGCCTATTGGCCTGAGTCCATGCAATGTGCCCCTAGGGCAGTTCAGCCCAATGGCCAGAGAACATCTAATTTCCCCTCCCATAATGGGATAGCACAGCCTAATGGATGGAGTCCAAGTCACCCCCTTTGGAGGCAAAACAGGGGTCAGGTAACTGGGGCCATCGCAAGGGGGCAATGACCCCTGGCAGGGGAGACCCAGGCCCACCCATCTCCACTGGGCCCCAAACCAAGGCCCTGCCAGTAGCAGAGCGGTCTGCCATGGGGTCAGCGGGGAATCCTACCGAAACACGCTGACCTCATAATGGTGGGAGGTACCACTCCCTTACCTTCCCTGGGTCACATACTACCAGTTCTCTGGCAGCAGTAATCCATATGGCATCGGGGTCTCCAGGCTCCCCAACAGCAGACACTCCCTTGGGTTCTGATAGCTGCAAGCCTCTGGTCCAGGTTTCTGGCTCTTCAGCTCTCATAGGTACAGGCTGTAGTGGCTCCTGGGCTGGAGCCTCTGCCGAGCATCCTTCCTCCTCAGCAGCCATCCCTGACTGAGCAGCTGTGCAGGCTTTTATACCTGACTTTCAGTTGGAGCATGCCCAGCAGAGCCACAGGGGCATGGCTTCCTCTGCTAGTAGGGAAGGGTTAACCCTCTCTGTACCAGTGTGGGTCCAGTCTGCCCCGTCCCTCCCCCCAGTCAAATCAAACCCCTTTGGAAAGGTCATAAAATATAATGGACACATAAGCAATAGGGTTCTATAGACAGTACTGTAAAAATAAAACACAGGCTAATAGAAGATAACTTTCTATAGAATTCTATTGTCAGTTTAAAAATTCTATAACAAGGACACAGTTCTCTTTTACATTCCAAAAGAGAATCTAATAAGTCAAAAGAATGTACATCATTCTGTAAGACATAAGGAGACTTCAAGAAACTGCATGGCTGAAAACAAAATATACAGTTATGGATCAGAGGCTATTCAGAATCCTTGCACTCTGACTTAATTTCATTTCATTGTTAGTAATGATTATAATTTTACAAATATAGATCTCCTAAGGGAATACAATCTTTTCAAAGTGACTATAAAAACAGTAAAAAGAAAAGGAGTACTTGTGGCACCTTAGAGACTAACAAATTTATTAGAGCATAAGCTTTTGTGAGCTACAGCTCACTTCATCGGATGAGCTCACGAAAGCTTATGCTCTAATAAATTTGTTAGTCTCTAAGGTGCCACAAGTACTCCTTTTCTTTTTGCGAATATAGACTAACACAGCTGCTACTATGAAACCTATAAAAACAGCATTGAAGATTCCATGTTTACTCTCTTTCAATGGCTTTCAAAGAACAGTTTGCTTAGGGCATATTCTAATTCTCATTACAATCAATAGTTCCCACTTATTTCAGTGTGGATTATATCAGATAGGGAGGAAGTACAAGTTTGTTTGTTTGTTTTCTAACTGAATATTCATCTTGGTATGTAGAAGTCAAGCTGTGTCTTTCTAGTTTGTGAATCATCATCCGTAACAAAGACTCTGTTGGCTAACATCCAACTATGCAAGCCTTCCATCTTTGAATTCTGCTCTCAATTACACCCTCACAACCCATTTGTCTTCAGTAGAGCTGCTGAGGTGTAAATGAGAGCAGAATTTGGCCCTGTGTCATAGGTCTAGTTGAGGACCCTCTTTTGGACATGGTACGAGCTACTGAATGTCTGGGTGTTTTAAGTCCCTGGAATCCAAATGGAGTCCAGGTACTGCCCCAACGTTGGGCACCCTAGACACACTCTCAGGGTGAAAGCCTTCTGTCTAGCCACCCCCTTTTGAGAACTTAGACCACACTTCCCTCTGTCTAGTCCCTGGAATCAGTAATGATCCCTCAGGTTCCCTCCCACCCACATTGCTTAAACACAGTCTACTTAAAGGTATGAACCTTCTGATTTATCGCTTCAAAAACCTGTTGCAGGCAACTGAAAGGCCCAGGAATTTTGCACAGAGATCTCTAATACTATCATTCTTTATTTAGTTGCACAATACACAGAGAATACAGACCACATATAAAAAAACAAATATCCTGAATGCAGTTCCTCTCATTCTAATCTGCCTTTTCCTTGGCAGTCCTTGAGGGACAATCTGAATTCAGGTGGGCAGTGTTCCCCCTGCTTTATTGAGATTCTGAAGATCCTTTATTGATTCCTCCATCTTGAGCTTGAAAAGGGTTGAAGACCCTGAATAGATCAGAGCCTGCCCTTTATAAACTTCCATTTCCTCTGTTAGTTGGCTCCTGGATGTGCCTATTCAGGCAACTTCATTGGCAGGTAACCTCTGTCCTGACAAACCAATTCTGCTAGTTGGGAGCCAGTCTGTTCTCTAGGATGTTTGGATGCATTTGAATAGATAACCCAAGGACCATCTGTGGTCAACCTTCTATCAGTACGCCTTGGAATTTATATCCAGCATGGACAGAAATAGAAAGACAGCATAGAAGACAAGTTTTCCACATTCAAAATGGAGTTTGCAGTGTGATAAAAAATTCTTACAGAGACTTCATAGTAATATACTGAATTCATAAGTTGTACATACTGATCACCAAATTGTCACACCCTGAAATTTTAAGTTAGTTAAAATTAGAGTTGGTCAGAATTTTTTGTTTTTTTGTGGGGGGATGAAATTTGCCTATTTGGTGAAATCAAAACCTATAATGATGTGTCAAGTTAAACAAAATTCCACTAGAACCCAAGCATGGAACATACAAAGCTCCTTGACAGTCCATCTGGAAGCCTGGCTTCCATCACTTCCAGGGTCCCAGACTTCAGGGCAGCCCACTCAGTGGACAGCTTTGCAGCCTCGGTTCTTCCATTCCATTTCATGAAGAATTTCAAAAATTTGGGTTTTCATTATGAATCAGAAGTAAGCACCTTTGAAATCTTGGAATTACTATTCTGTGCCCAGCTTATCAATGACCCTGTAGCTCAGAAAAGAACTCATTAAAATATAGCTATATAAAGAAGCAAGTCAGAAAATGGATTTAGAAGCATAGAATCGTAGAAGATTAGGATTTAAAGAGACCTCAGGAGGTCATCTAGTCCAACCCCCTGCTCAAAGCAGGACCAACCCCAACAAATCATCCCAGCCAGGGCTTTGTCAAGCAAGGCCTTAAAAACCTCTGAGGATGGAGATTCCTAGGTAACTCATTCCAGTGCTTCACCACCCTCCTAGTAAAATAGTGTTTCGTAATATCCAACCTACACCTCTCCCACTGCAACTTGAAATCATTGCTTCTTGTTCTGTCATCTGCCACCACTGAGACCAATCTAGCTCCATCGTCTTTGGAACCCCCCTTTAGGTAGTTGAAGGCTGCTATCAAATGCCTCTTCACTCTTCTCTTCTATAGACTAAACAAGCCCAGTTCCCTCAGCCTCTCCTCGTAAATCATGTGCCCCGCCCCCCTAATCATTTTCGTTTCCCTCCACTGGATTCTCTACAATTTGTCTACATCCTTTCTGTAGTGGGGGGCCAAAAACTGGATGCAATACTCCAGATGTGGCCTCACCAGTGCCAAATAGAGGAGAATAATCACTTTCCTTGATCTGCTGACAATGCTCCTACTAATGCAGCACAATATGCCATTAGCATATGCCTTCTTGGCAAAAAGGGCACACTGATGACTCATATCCAGCTTCTCAATTTGAAAGGCCCTCCCTCCCCTCATTGCACTCTCTTCCTTGTGTTTCCTCCAGGTATCCCACTTCCCCACTTACCTCAGGGCTGAGGTCACCATCCCCCAGCAAACCTAGTTTAAAGCCCTCCTCACTAGGTTAGCAAGCCTGTCTGCAAAGATACTCTTCCCTCTCATTGTTAGGTGGATCCCATCTCTTCCTAGCAATCCTTCTTCCCAGAACAACATCCCATGGTCAAAGAATCCAAAGCACTCTCTCCAACACCTCCTGCATAACCACACATTTACTTCCACAATTTGATGGTCCCTACCTGGGCCTTTTCCTTCAACAGGGAGGATGGATAAGAACACTACTTATACCTCAAACTCCTTTATCCTTCTTCCCAGAGCCAGGTAGTCTGCAGTGACCCCTCTCAAGGTCATTCTTGGCAGTATCATTGTTTCCCACATGGAGAAGTAGGAAGGGGTAACAGTCCGAGGGCTTGATCAGTCTCGGCAGACACTCCATTATATCTTGAATTCTAGCTTCAGGCAAGCAGCACACTTCTCAAGTCTCTTGGTCTGGTCGGCAGATGGATGACTCTGTCCCCTTAAAAAGAAAAGGAGTACTTGTGGCACCTTAGAGACTAACAAATTTATTAGAGCATAAGCTTTTGTGAGCTACAGCTCACTTCATCGGATGGGGAGGGAGTCCCCAACCACCACCACCCATCTCCTCCTCTTGGGAGTGGTGGTGGTGGAACTCCCATCCCTACGACAATGCATCTCTTATCTTCTGATCAATGGGGTTTCCTTCTGATCCCTTCCCTTAGATGGCTCTTCCAAATCATTCTCTGCAGTAGTACCTGTGCGAGAGCCTGAAAAGGCTTACCTCTATCTGCATAGGGGGTACATGGGTTCTCCTCATTCTTCTTCTGTAGGTAATATGCTGCCAATTTTCTTTTCCATTCTGCACTGCCCTCTCTGATTCTTTGGTTGTGCTTCCAGAACCAAATGCTGACTTCTATCTAGAAAGTCTTCATTTTCTCTGATGCAATGCAAGGTTGATACTTGCTTCTCTAGTCCTTTAACCTCTTCTTCCAATATGAAGACCAGTTTGCACTTTGCACAGACAAAGTCGCTTCTATCCTCTGAGAGAAAGACAAATATGACACATCCTGTGCAGGTCACAACAGCTGATCACTCACTATCCATGTGTTCCTTCTAAAAGTGTTCTCAGATATTGTATTTATTTCTCACAGAAGCCTGAAAGGCAAAAACACTTTGTGGGAACTATTAAGTAAACTCCCAGGCAAATGCCCTCTGTTTGCCTGTCCTCTCTTCACTACTCATTCAGTTCACAACTGGCTGCATTTTTATAAGGCTGCTGGCTCAAAGCAGTTGGCCTGGCTCAAAGCCTTTCCTCCAATCAACCACTCAAGGCCCACCTGGAACAAAGCACTCACAATTCACACTTTTCAAACAAACAAACAAACAAACAAACAAACAAACAAACAAACAAACAAACAAACACACAGAGATACACACACACCACCATCAAACGGTCCCTGCAGCTAGCTCAAGTCAAACAAATGGTCACAACAGACAGACACTTGGATATTCACCCCACCAGCTCACAACACAGTTCCCTAAGGCAGCACTCACCGTAGCTCCTCTCGGATGGTTCCCAGGCAAACTCTCTGTTACTTGTCCTCTGTTTTGACTTCCTTTAAAGCACAAAAACTAAAATCCTTTATGTTTCTTGGCAAAAAACTTGAGAATTTTTAAGGAAAGCAGACACAATAATTAAAATAACCTTTGTTTTGTTGAAACCCCAATTTTCTGTTAAAAAGTATTTGACAAATTGTATTGTATTAACTGTGCTGCGTTAAGAAGAGTAACTATAGTATGTAGTAACAAATGTAGGCCCTGATCCTGCAGTTATTCACTCATGTAAGTAATTTTATAGCTATGTAATTTTATAGATATTAGTGATCCGATTGAAGACTATTAATAAGTAATATTACATGCTTGTAGGACCTGTACCTTATTTTTGGCACCAAAGTTTAGAGGTTAGAATGATGCACTCAGACAGTGGGCTGACATGATGTGTAAAACATTGCCATTTGTAGTTACTTTTCACAATACAACCACATTTTAAAGGGATAAAATTGACCACCTTCTCCTTCTCAGTTATTCACTACTGCAGTTGCTTAGGGGTAAACTTTAACTTGATTCTCTGGCTCACCACCCTGTACTTTGATGTTTCTTCAGTGAGAGAAAAAACTGCCCACGGGCACTGTCTGTTTCATCTTTGATATATCCCTTTTACTTTTTCATGTTTATATTATTTTCCCTTCGTTTTCAGTGGAAATGGTTGTTTCTCTGCCTTTATCTCCTTTTCACTGAGTCAAATCATGAAAGTCTTGATGTGTTGCAGTCCTGCCGTTTCCTTCCTAATTTCTCAATTGCAGAAAGTTTTAGTTTTTAATAACAGAAACAGACATCAGTTTATTGAGGTTTATATTTTAACAATAGTTAAATGGGGATGTAAGAGACTTCTGCATCAAGGGGAGGATATACCTTACTCCTCAAGCCTACAACCTTGGCTTGCCTAAGTACCAACAGAATAAAGCAAACAAAAGCCTCTGAAAACACCTATAAGATCAGGCCTCATGTCACCGTGCCAAAGTGGGTCACAGCTGAGAATATCAAATTCAGGGTAGATTGCTGAGAAATAGTGCAGACTCACCCCAAACTGGTGGTTATTCTATCATTAGATCGTACCAAGCCAGTAACAAAAGTGAACTTCTGGCTCACCACACTGGTTAACAAAAAGTCCAAAATGCAATGTCTTGAGGCATTCTAGCCCTTGGCTAACCACACAGACACTAGATTTTATGATGAGTGGTTACTGAAAACCAGTTTAATCAAATATAGGGTCCTTCTAATCCAAAGGCATCAGCCACTTATCCAGGTCAATATATAACTCAGATCTTACCCAATAATCATGCTGATGCCAATCATTTATTGAACAGGATTGCCAATCATTTAGTAACTAAAAACCTAAAGGTTTAATAATAAAAGAAAAGAAGAGAGTTATAAATGTTTAATAGATCATATACATACAAATAATTGCAAAGTCCTTGTATCAGGTTTGCAGAAATAGTCTGCTGGCTTGTACAGTCTTTCTGGTAACTTCCAAAAGATTCGAAGGTCCTCAGTCCATTGTTCAAAATGCTCCTTTTATGTGTAAATCCACAGTCCAGAGAATCAGGGCAGGAAAGAGGTAAAATGGAGATATCCCAGTGGTCTTTTATATCCTCTGCCATGTGCCCGGAAATTTACTGTCTCAAACAAAGATCACAGCCCCCGTGCCTGGAAAATAATTGTCCAAAGATGGAGTCCAGGGTCACATGAGCATATCACATGTCCTTACATAATTTACTGTAGCACAGGGGATGGCCATTGGCCCCTGAGAATCTGAGGTGTCTGCAGGAAGAGCTATCTGGGTGGAATGAGTTTCTTCTATGCTCCATTGTGAGACTTAAGTGTCCTTGATGGGCTATCAATACATAGCTGTCTGGCCTTAATGTATATTCAATCTGGTGGGTTTTACTCAGTAAGACAACACGTGTAAGATACCAGTCCATAGCCAATATCCATAACTTCAGATACAAAGATGATACATGTATATAAACATGATAATCATACTTAGCAAATCATAATTTTCCATTGTCACCTTACATGATATACTTTGTACAAAGATTTGTTGCAATTTGGTAGCAACAATAATATAAATAGTCATCATCAATTATACAGCATCACACCTCACAGGAGAGAGAAACAAGTTAACTGCCTGAGGATCCACTCAGTTGCACTGAAGTTCTGACACACAAGGGCAGTAATTTAGGTGCCTGGGGGACTTTATCCACAGAAGTTTAAACACTGAAGAAACTTAGGCATGTACAGGGTTAGGCGAGAGTTGTGAATGAAATGCATGTTGAGGACTGATGCCAGTGCACACAGTATAAAAAGCTGTTGGTGGCATTGCACAGAGCAGACAAAAGTAATAGGTGTCCTGCCATGCTGAAAGTAGGTGGCAAAATCCCACAATTAACTATTGCCAACCTGAAAAGTGACCCCTTTTATAAACTGTGAGGGTAAAGATAAGACAAAGACTAGTCTTGGTCTTCAGGATGCAAGTCTTTTCAAGCTCACAAGTAGCTGAGTTGTGCACTAGGGCCTCCTTCACTAAACTAAGGAGCAGGAGCTAAGCCAATAATGCAACCCTAAGACCTTAGAGCTACAACTCCTGTTGGGTCTGGAGGGGCGAAGGACAACTGCCCTGCACCTCCCAAGTCTTGCTTCTGTCTAGCTTCTAAAACCCACTGTGCAATGGTACATGGGGTGCTGCCATAAAGTAGAAAGCTCTGCCACACTTACAGTTTCTGAAGTGACGCATACAAGTCATGGACAACTCCTATATTTTCAAATTCTGCTCTTCCATGAGCAGAATTACAGGAGTTCCACTGTTGCTGGGGATATATTTACTCAGGAGAGAAGGGGGCATAATTTGCCCCTGAAAAGTTTTATACACACACATAAATTTTGTCTCATTTTGAACACACAGGTAACTCTCTGTCCTGCTTCTTTCCTGGAAGAAGAGTTTTTCACAAGTTTATGGTGTCATATTCAGGGAGAAAACATCACATGCTCTGAAAAGGAGAGGACAGGTTCTTTCAAACGAGAGGTCTGGAAGGACAACAACCTTCTCACCTTCCCTCTCCCTCCAGCATACAGAGGATCAGGCAGACTGGGGCAGACTTGGGAGATGGACCCTAAACCTTTCTGAGAGTTCAAAGTTAACAGGGACAGAAGTCCTAGGCAATACCATGGACTGCAATATAGTGAAGTTGGGCAGCTGAGAACTTTGATTTGTGATGCTGAGGGTCGAGGGAGAGGAAGAGAAGATACCTGGAGGGAGATCTATTTCCTTTATCCTCCCACTCAGTGACAGATCAAAGGGATGGAAAGGTGTACAGTGGAAGCTTGTGGCAGTCAGTTGATGGTACATGGGAAGAAGCAATTCAGATGACTAGAATTATGCTTGCTATGCTACCAATTTCTGAAGTAGCATTCTACTGCTCATTACTTGCTGCCATGCCTTTTGGAATTTATCTCTTGGGGTGTGTGAGAAGGAGTATGTGTTCTTGGTCAACTCCGATTACTAGTAGGCAGTGAGACTCCATTTAGCTAGGAACTGTACATAAATTGGCAAACTATTTTTAAGCCACTTTGTAATTGAGCATTTTAAAGTAAAAGTATTTTGTTTCACCTTTAAATTACAGGCATTTTTATGGCTAGTGAGTTGAATCCTTATGCTGACTTCTTGTCATTTCTATTAGGCCACTGATTTCTGCTAATTCTTTAGGGAGCTGCTTAAGTATTTTTCAAGATAACTTCAGTATTCATTTTTTTTTTCAAAATTTACAACTCTGTATGGTAATATAGTTCATATATCAATAAACAGACATGTATTACTATCTGCAGCTTCTGCCATATCGATTCGAGCACCGCTGAAGGCATTGTTTCAAATGAGTTACTTTAGCAAGCATTTCAATTTCTATTGGATTATCCTTTTGATTGGTTAGCCTTGGGTGTCCATTGGGGAACCAAATGCACTAATCAATTACATTTTTCAGATTTGTTTGCTTGGGTTTATTTGTTTTGCTGTGGTTTGGTATTAAATATAAAATAGAATGTATGTGTGAGAGAGAATACTACAAAGAGAAATGTGAGTTAAAGCTACATACAAAGAAATAGCTGATTACATCATAGTACCAATTCTAACATACAAAACTGTGTTAATGTAGAGTTGCTCATGGTCCATTTCCTTTAATGAAATCACTAAAAATGAAGGAAAACACCAGCTAAAGGAATACTGAGATCCAGAATGATTTTGATTCACAAGATTACCATCCCCACACTATGATTCTCAATACATTTGGACTCCTTGCCTTTACAAATTCTCTTTTCCCTTGGAAAACACTCATATGACCAATACATTTGAATGGTAGGGACTTTTTATTTCAAGGTCTGTAATCTGCTACTATATCTGAAAAGTTGGACAGTTGGAGTTAAAGTTGTGCATGTGAGTGTGATTTTGAGGGATTGGATATGCATGTTGTAAGTGAAAGGGAATTAGCTGGGGAGGTGGAGTCATTTGGATATTATATGTTAGAGAGAAGGCATATGAAATTAATCATATAGTTTAACTGCACAGGAGACGCTTCATAGCATGGTCTTGGTGTAGGGCTGTGTGCTCAGAGGAAAGAGAAGTAGTGTAGGATATGGGTGGGGAAAGGGCATGTGGCAGCCAGAACAAAGGGGTATGGCACGTGGTAATGTGAGACAATAAGGTACTGGAGGGTGTGTGGAAGTGAGAGGTAGTCTTGGAGATTGGGGCAGGATTAGGATATGTGAGTATATCCCCTGTGTGGGGACAATTGAGAAGGGCAGTGTCATAATGGAGCAAAGAGAAAAGGAGTACTTGTGGCACCTTAGAGACTAACAAATTTATTAGAGCATAAGCTTTCGTGAGCTACAGCTCACTTCATCGGATGCATTTGGTGGAAAAAACAGAGGAGAGATTTATATACACACACACAGAGAACATGAAACAATGGGTTTATCATACACACTGTAAGGAGAGTGATCACTTAAGATAAGCCATCACCAACAGCAGGGGGGGGAAGGAGGAAAACCTTTCATGGTGACAAGCAGGTAGGCTAATTCCAGCAGTTAACAAGAATATCAGAGGAACAGTGGGGGGTGGGGTGGGAGGGAGAAATACCATGGGGAAATAGTTTTACTTTGTGTAATGACTCATCCATTTCCAGTCTCTATTCAAGCCTAAGTTAATTGTATCCAGTTTGCAAATTAATTCCAATTCAGCAGTCTCTCGTTGGAGTCTGTTTTTGAAGCTTTTTTGTTGAAGTATAGCCACTCTTAGGTCTGTGATCGAGTGACCAGAGAGATTGAAGTGTTCTCCAACTGGTTTTTGAATGTTATAATTCTTGACGTCTGATTTGTGTCCATTCATTCTTTCACGTAGAGACTGTCCAGTTTGGCCAATGTACATGGCAGAGGGGCATTGCTGGCACATGATGGCATATATCACATTGGTAGATGCGCAGGTGAACGAGCCTCTGATAGTGTGGCTGATGTGATTAGGCCCTATGATGGTATCCCCTGAATAGATATGTGGACAGAGTTGGCAACGGGCTTTGTTGCAAGGATAGGTTCCTGGGTTAGTGGTTCTGTTGTGTGGTGTGTGGTTGCTGGTGAGTATTTGCTTCAGATTGGGGGGCTGTCTGTAAGCAAGGACTGGTCTGTCTCCCAAGATCTGAGAGAGCGATGGCTCGTCCTTCAGGATAGGTTGTAGATCCTTGATGATGCGTTGGAGAGGTTTTAGTTGGGGGCTGAACAGACCGAAGAGTGGCTATACTTCAACAAAAAAGCTTCAAAACCAGACTCCAACGAGAGACTGCTGAATTGGAATTAATTTGCAAAGGGATGCTAATGGGCTTCCGGATGAAGCATTAGAAAAAGTATTACAATTTTTTAAACAATTTTTGTAGAAATGTTATGTTGATTGATTTTTTCCAGCCTACTGCTTAAATGAATCTTTTGCTTTTCATTGAGATTTCATTCTAACAGAAAATTTCTGAGCATCTTTAAAAATACCTACTCACTCTTCTCAAGATGTTCAGAACAGATAATAGTTGCCAACAGACTTAATTATCAGTGTTTGGATGCATGATTTTTGTTTCTTGAGAGCAGTTCCAAATCAGTATTATCAAGGCAGCCTGGTTGCATCCTCAACTATAGAATGTCTACTAACTCCATAATGGGACTGAGAGGAGCAGAGTTAAGATGAAGTGAAAATCATAAGGAATGAAGTATGAGATAAAGATGCAACATTATCTATATGTTTTGTTTGTTTAATGTTCTATTAATGTCCCATGAAGCATTTTTTTCTTCACTGATATTGAATCAATAATGGAAGTTATTGTTAGTGAAACTAAATGTGAACATGATTTCTCTAATTTGCACAATCTCAAATATTGAATTGCTATTGAGAATAGGATTCTGACATATGTGCAAATGGTAGAAACAATATTGTCACTGAAGAGTGCTGAAAGTAAAAGTGAGCCAAAATGAAATCAAAGACCATACAATGGAACGAATTCAAGCCAAATCGAATCAAATAAAAGCACAGCTGATCACTAACCAAGATCATGTGAACTATCAGAACAATAACGGGTAAAATTCAGTGAAGAGCCAGCTGAAAAACAAACAGTAATACATAAAATCAACAAATGCAATATTCCCAAGAATGCTTGATTAAAACAAATTGAACATATATTGTGGAAGAGCTCTGGCTTTGCCTTGGGGGGTGGGGTGAGGAGGGTTCCTGCACTTCTAGGCGGTTAGAGCTTGCCTCGGTGGTTTTCTGTGACCCTCAATGTAGCCTTTCTCCCCTCATGACCATGCTTGTTCTTTTGGGTCTTTTACTGCTCATCTTCTTTCTCCCAGTCTTTCCACAACACAACTCCTTCTTGCTCCCAGCTCCTACAAGCTAGCCTCTCTGAAAGTGCTTCCTTTTAAACTAGTCCTAGCCGGTTCTAAATGGGCTTCAGGTGATCTGATTAGCCTGTTTCCCTTGATTGCTTCTAATCAGTTCTTAAATGGTTCCAGATCTCTTATGGAGTCTGCCTGACTTATGTACTTCTAGCACCTTCCTGACTGCTCTGGCCCCTGCCTTGGTCACTCAGGAAACAGAAAACTATTCATCCAGTGTGCAGTGTGTTTTCCTTCTACCGGATTCCTGCACCCAACAGGTCTGGTGTGTCACAATATTTATACAGCATCTATTTTTTTGAGATGTAACTTACCAAGACTTTAGAAGACTAACTTTTGTTCAAAAACCCAACTCTTGGTAGAAGAAGGCAAGGCACTGAAGGCAGGACAGAAGAGGTAAAGCATCCCCTTCCATCATTAAATCCAACACTGCATTTCCACTTTCAAAGGTCACGGAGAAGTGCCTACTCAGCTAATCTGATTTATTGACTAATTAAAAGATCAGTGTTTTAAAAATGCTTTTTGGGCTCAATCCAATGCCTTCAGTTGAAAGATACTCATTGCCCACATCAGCTGAAAGATACTAATTGCTGTCTATTGGCTTTGGATCTAGCCTTTTTACTTATTTGTGTGTAAACTGCAAACACTTTATAATCCATATTATAAAGCCTCAATCATGCAAACACTTATGCATATGGTTAATTCTTCCATGAATTAATTTTCATGAATAATTTAATTGTTTTCAGTGGAACTACTCATGGGAGTAAAGTTACATGGATGTATAAGTGTTTGCAGGATCAGGGCCTAAGCAATGAATATGAACACTTCGAATCTAGAAGGACTATATCATCAAAATCTTGACATGACATTTTGTAAAAAATATAGGAAAATATCCTTACTGAAATCAGCTTTACAGGAAAAGAATAATGGAAATCTTCTTATGCCCAATTTACAATAATAAATCAAAGAACCTTTGGACTAAGGAACAAAAAGTGCTTTTTCTTGTTGCATCTCTAAAGGGTTGATACTTAGTTTGCTAAGCAATTTGTCAGGAAAAGATAGTAAGAACTATCAAGCATCAGTAGCTGCATTAACTAGTCATTTTTGAGTTGGACATCAAACAGAACTGGCCACTGTGCTGTTCAGAAACCATATTAGATGACATGAAAAATCTCTAGCAGAACTGAATTGAGACATTGAGTGATTGGTATGTCAGGAATATCCAGATGCCACAAAGGAATTACAAGTCATCTTCATGTGAGGTCAGTTAATAAGTTCTTTACTTGTCCTGAATTAGAAGCTGAAGATAAAATGTACTTAATAGAAAATATGGACTATGCTTGCAAATTATAATTTTTTATCAAGCAAATCTCCCAATGTTATCTGAAGTAATTTAGAGTTAAATAACAAAAGAAATAATTTTTTTCTTTTCATAAGAATGCTTTGCTATGTGGCAAAAAAGCTGTTTCTCACAGTGTATAAAGTGCTGGCCAAGTGTCAAATTTACTTTTTTCTAGGGCTGTCAAGCGATTAAAAAAATTAATCACGATTAATCGAGCGATTAAAAGAAATAGTATTTTTCAATTCGCCTCATACAAGTACTATAGTGAAATCTCTTTCTGATGAAAGATGAACTTACAAATGTAGAATTATGTACAAATAATAACTGCATTCAAACATAAAACAATAGAGACTACACGTCCACTCAATCCTGTTTCTTGTTCAGCCAATCACTCACACAAACGAGCTTGTTTACATTTGCAGGAGATAATGACATTGTTCCCAATGTCATCTGAAAGTGAGAACAGGAGTTTGCATGGCACTGTTGCAGCTGGCGTCGCAAGATATTTACAGGCCAGATGTGCTAAAGATTCATATGTCCCTTCATGATTTATCCAGCCTTCCAGAGGACATGCGCCCATGCTAATGACAGGTTCTGCTCAATAACATGTGAAAGCAGTGCAGACTGATGCATGTTCATTTTCATCATCTGAGTCAGATGCCAGCAGCAGAAGGTTGATTTTCTTTTCTGATGCTTTGAATTTTGTAGTTTCTGCATTGGATTGTTGCTCTTTTAAGACTTCAGAAAGCATGCTCATCACCTCGTCCCTCTCAGGTTTCGGAAGGCACTCCAGATTCTTAAACCTTGGTTTGAGTGCTGTAGCTATCTTTAGAAATCTTATATTGGTATCTTCTTTGTCTTTTGTAAAATCTGCGTTCTTAAAATGAACACCATGTGCTGAGTCATCATCCGAGACTACTATAACATGAAATATAGGGCAGAATGTGGGTAAAACAGAGTCAGAGACATACAATTCACGCCCAAAGAGTTTAGTCACAAATGTAATTAATACATTATTTTTTAACAAGTGTAATCAGCATGGAAGCATGTACTCTGGAATGGTGGCCGAAGCATGAAGGGGCATACACAATGTTTAGCATATCTGGCATGTAAATACCTTGCAATGCGAACTACAAAAGTCCCATGTGAATGCCTATTCTCAGTTTCTGGTGACACTGTAAATAAGAAGTGGGAAGCATTATCTCCTGTAAATGTAAACAAACTTGTTTGTCTTAGTGATTGGTTGAACAATAAGTAGGACTGAGTGGACTTGCGATTAAAACTGTCATTAATCACAATTAATTTTTTGAGTTAACTGCATGAGTTAACTGCAATTAATCAACAGCCCTACTTTTTCATGTTTTAAACTGTCCCCCTTTACATTTCCAGGTTTTTGTTAGTATTAATAGAAGAAATGATAGTGATGGAAAAATGGCAGTGATAAATTTAAGGCATTCAGAATGTCATAGAGTCTTCCAGTCCTAGATATTTGATTTTAATCTAGTTTTGGTCATTACTATTTCATGGCTGTTCAGTGTCCTATGTGAAATGGTTGGTCAACTTAGTTCTTAGTAAACAGGTGTCCTAATCGGCAACTTTGCTGGCAAAATTATAGCAAAGGAGCCAAGGATTCAATCTCTATGAATAATGAACTGACATCTCACCTGAAGAGGCATGTTTCCCTGTTGAATGTTGAGACCATTTGGACTGATTGAGTATTGTGAGTCCAAGCTACTTAGTAAAAATGAATACATTTACAGAGATCGTGGCTGATTAATGAATACTTCACAAACAGAAGAAAGGGATGCTTTAGGAATAGATATGATTTGCAATAAATAATTTGACCACATCTAGTAAATGTGGATTGACTGACACCATTGTACAATGAGAAATTTTAATAATGGGTTCCCTGCAAAGTAAATACCTTTTAAACTAAAAACTAAACATTGTTGTGACAAAGTGGTTAGAGGGCTTGGATTTTCCACAATGCTCACCATTGAGCAACCTTTGCTTCCTTTGAAGTGAATGAGAGTTTTACCATTAATGTGAATGGGAACAGAGCTAGGCAAGCACTGAGAACTTTTGAAGTGTTCACAATGTCTGAGAATAAAAATAAATTTTGTAAGGAAAGAAGAAAAAATGAAATTAATATTTTGGATGTAATATGCTTATAATCTGTCAGAACATTTTTCTAGTTCTTTAAATAGTTAGGGTTGCTGACAGCAATAATCAACAAATGTAGAGAGGTAAAAATACCTAGCATCTCTTTGTATTTTAAGATGTTAATAGATTCATAGATTTTAAGGCCAGAAGGTACTATTGTGATGTTTGATCTCCTGTATACCACAAATCATAGAATTTCCCCAAAATAAGTCCTAGAACAGATATTTTAGAAAAAAACATCCAATCTTGATTTAAAAATTGTCAGTGATGGAGAATCCACCACAACCCCAATGTTCCAATGGTTAATTACTGTCACCATTAAAAAATTATACCTTATTTGCTGTCTGAATTTGCCTCACTTCACTTCTGACCATTGGATCATGTAACATCTTTCTCTGATAGATTGAAGAACCCATTACTAAATATTTGTTCTATATGCTGATATTTATAGACTGTAACCAAGACAACCTTAAACCTTCTCTTTGAGAAGCTAGATAGATTGAGCTCTTTAAGTCTATCACTATAAGGCACGTTTTCTAATCCTTTAATCATTCTTGTGGCTCCTCTCTGAACCCTTTCCAATTGATCAACATCATTCTGGAATTGGAGCATCAGAACTGGACACAATATTCCAGCAGAAAGTACACCAGTTACAAATACAAAGGTAAAATAACCTCTCTATGATTACTCAAAATTCCCATTTATGCATCCCAGGTTTGTGTTAGTTCTTTTGGCTTATACTGGGAGCTTATGTTGAGTTGATTATCCACCACAACTGCCAAATCTTTTTCAGAGTCACTGCTTCCCAGGATAGAGTCCCCCATCCTATAACTATGGTATACATTCTTTCATCCTAGATGTAGACATTTACATATAGCCATATTAAAATGAATATTGTTTGCTTGTGCCCAGTTAACCAAGTGACCCAGATTGCTCTGAATCAGTGACCTGTCCTCTTCATTGTTTAACATTTCACTATTTTTTGTGTCATCAGCAAACACTATCAGTGATAATTTTATATCTTCTTCCAGGCCATTGATAAACTTGTTAAATGGCATAGAGCCAAGACCTGATCTCTGTCGGACACCACTGGAAACAGACCCGCTTCATGATGATTCCCTGTTTTACAGTTACATTTTGAGATCTATCAGTTAGCTAGCATTTAATCCATTTAATACATACCATTTTATTTTTATATTGTTCTAGTTTTTTAATCAAAATATCATGCAGTACCAAATCAAATGCCTTACAGAAGTCTAAGTATATTATGTCAACACTAATGCCTTTATCAATGAAAGTTGTAATCTCATAAAAATATGTCAGGTTAGTTTGACAAAAACTATTTTCCATAAACCAATTTTGATTTGCATTAAATACATTATTCTCCTTTAGTTCTTCATTAATTGAGCCCCTATCAGTCTCTCAGTGATCTTGCCTGGGATCAATCTCAGGCTGACAAACCTATACAGGTCATCCCAATTTCCTTTTTTAAAAATTGGCACAACATTAGCTTTCTTCTACTCTCCTGGAACTTCCCCAGGGCTCCAAGACTTATTAAAAAAGAAGATTAATGGTTCAGCAAGTGCCTCAGATAGATCTTTTAAAACTTTTGGATGCAAGTTATCTGGCCCTGCTGGCTTTAAAATGTCTAATTTCTGTATCTTCTGTTTAACATCCCCCAGAATTACTAGTGGAATGAAAAAAGTATTATCATTATAAGTTGACTATATCATTTGTTTTTAGCCCAAATACAGAACAGAAATATTTATTGAACACTTCTGTTTTTCCTCCATTATTTCAATAGTTCTGGACCAATATAATTGTTAGAATTATTTTTTGTTCCTAATATATTTTAAAAACTCCTTCTTATTGTCTTCAACTCTGCTGGTTATAGATTTCGCCTTGTGTCCCTTGACTTCTCTTATCAATTTTCTACAGTTATTTAACTTCTGATTTATTGATTACTATCAACTTCCCTTTCTTCCATTTTTATGTATCATAGCTGCCTTCACTTTCCTGCAAAGTCAGGTTGGTTTTTTTAGTCAGCATAGCCTTCTTCCTTGACTGTGGGGAATCTAGTAACATATTCTTAAATTATTCCCAGTTATTATTCCCATTTTTATGATTATTGAAAAATTATCCACTTCTAGTAGTAAAGTAGCATACCACACTGCTTCACCATGTAAATTTTATTTTGCTTAAGTAACAGTAATCTCAGTGTAACATTTAATTCCTTCTCTAACATTTTAGAAAGCTGCACAGTTTCATCACACTGACAATTTTGTAGCATTTTTCTGAACTATAAATACTAAACACTTCTTTGTTATTCTTTTTCCTTAACCATTTATTTTTAAGAGCTGCTATCCTCCAAAATTGGTTAGAAAGATGAGGGTCATGAGATGAGTAATTGTGTTCTTTATCATATAATCCTATATTATAAAAACTAAATATTCCAAGTCAGTCATATTTGACTGAATCATAAGGTAAAACCTTTTACTTTTTTTTGTTTTTTCTTCTTCTTCTAAAAATGACCCGAGAAACTGGTGTGGGGGAATGAAAAAAACAAACAACTTGTAAGATTTTCTCTAACTCAGCAAGCTCCAGTTGTAATGAATACTTAGGTCTCTCATGCAAGGCAACTCCTAATAGAGTGCATCTAAATATTAAAGCTGGTCAGGACATTTTAAATTATTTTAAATTTCAAGGACAACTGGAAAAAAAAATCCGTAATTTCCCCCCTTACTTTATTGCCAATTCTTGAGTGGTTCTCTCTCAAACTCTTCAGTTGAAGCTGTTCCATGTGAATAAATAAATAGTCATTTGAGGTAAGAGTTGGGTCTTCCTACCACTCGTATAAGTGCCCGAACCATCAGATTACAGAGTTATTCTCTGTCTTGTTCTCTCTCTCTGGCCTAATGACTATTACTATTACTTTTTGACCAGTTCTACAATATACAGCATGCTAGTAGTGAAACAGGAATTTTCTAGCACTAAACACTGGAGCTAATGGACAAACTAAAATAGACACAAATGTACAAAAAATATTGTTGCATAATGATCTTTTATGGACGAGTGTATATTTGTGTCAAAGTGGTAACCACCCACCAACATCTATCTCCCATAGTCCAAATGAAATCCCATTGATTTCAGGAACAAGAATTTCATCCCAGTTATTGAACATATTGTTTTCCTAACTTGTTCATGAAGGACCCTCTCATTTCAATGTTTTTTTTTAAGTGTATAAGATCTGAGCAGATAACACTTGACTGACACCTTTTCTACATCTTAAACATATTGATTTAGCTGATTACCAACAGGTACAGCAACTGTGTTAGTCAGATATTTCAGCCATATTTCATATCTAGGGAAAACAAAACTGACTCAATGAATAAGAACATGATTTCCATCTATCTTCAAAGACAAGCTAATTCAGATCTGGTATAGTTTAATATTTCTAGGAAAGCTGATCTTGTAAACCCTTGCAAGTGACAGCCCAAGAAAAGCCAAAATTAGCTTGTGTGAGATTATACTAAAAACCTCAGTAAACCTAATGAAAACTGTAGAACAAACGTGAGAATTAGAAAGACTAAAGGTCTTTTGAAGCTGATTTATTGTATCCACTTGACCCAGTCCTTGCATTAATGTTACTTTTGTGATCTGTAGCATCTATTAAAACAAAAAAAGAAAGAAAAGCTTGATTAGTATCTGTGGCATTAAGAAAATCATCAAAGAGTACAAAGAACTCGAAGAAAGGGAAGAAATGCTGAAGTCTTCAGAGAAAAAAAAACCCTTTTATCTATTTTTCATTTGGTTTCATATTTAAGATGAAGTTCTGTCTGCCTGTTATGTTATGTCCTTTCCTGACATTGTAGGTAATCTGTGTTTAAGGGGAAATTATGTTACTAATTCATTTTAAGACTAAGGACCAATCCTGCAGTTCTTTCTCAGGAAAAATATCCAGTGGGTTCAATAGGACTTATTCTGAATAAAGACTTCAGTATAGAATCTGTAGTTATTCAGTAATATTTTAGCTACTATCAGAAAGGAGAGGGACAATCATACCATAAAGATCTGCACAATCTACTGTGACATCTCATTTCATCGCTATAGGTGGGTGGCATTTGGGAGAGTACCACTTCTTCCCCCACACACACAGTCAAAGGTCACTAGCCCAACATGGTATCAATGTCATAAGAATGTGGCTAGCTTAAGGATCCCAGGATGAAATCAGAACCTCAGGGAGGGGAGGCCATTCCCAAGGAACCTAGCTGAACCACAGGTTCATCCAGACTCTAGTGAGGGAGAACCAAACTTGAAGATCCCAGAGAAGATGTATGATCATAGTTTGAACATCTTCTTTATCTGCTATGAGCAGTATCTTATCTTGGTATCTCAAGTAGGCAAAAAAATCTGTTGTGGCCAGCACTTGGAAGAGTTTCACAAGCTCCATTCCCCAATTCCATCCCTGTTTGAAATAGCATGTTTCTGCATTTCTTGTGTATGTATCATGATTGATGAGTCCTTTAATACACAAGTTCTAGTCCCACTCTAATTAGTTCAGAGTTCTAGCCCTCTGAATATTTAAGAAACAAGAGACTTCTTTGCTTTCTGTGGTTATAGTTAAAAATTACTATTGGCCAACAGTTAATACAAATGGAGTCTGAGATAGCACCATTTTCCTCTATCTGGAAAATAGTTGTGAGATAACTACTGGCATATGCTGGCTATTTTATAATAAATATTGTTAACAACATCTACATAGGCTTGGTTCTCCACTGTCATTGTAATAGAAGATGTCTGTGTTCACACTAGACTCTATTGTAATAATGTTTGTACAAGGTATGCCTTCTGAGGTATTATTTAAAACACTCATAATTTGTTGCTCAATATTGCCTGGTAAAATATATGTGGCAACATTGTATGTGAAGTTTTAAGATTCCCCTATAAGTTTCCCAATAGGCAGACCTCAGCCGATGTCCTGCTCTTCTGAAACTTAATACTTGTTTTCCCCAAGGCAATTGGCTCTCCTCCTGTCCCTCCTGGAGCTCTCTCTCTCTCGGCAATCCTTCAGCTTCCCAGTCTTCTTGGGAATTACCTATAATCTTCTTTCTTTCTGGAGCAGTTTTTCCCATTAGTAATTCTTCAGCCTCCAGTCTTCTTAGTCATTGCCTCTACTCCTGTCTCTCTGGAATGACCTGGGCCTGGCTTGTATCGACACCAGACCACTTACACACTCAGCAGCCTTGAAAAGGGTAGTTAATTGGAGTCTCATAGACTCATAGATATTAAGGTCAGAAGGGAACATTATGATCATCTAATCTGATCTCCTGCACAATGCTGGCCACAGAATCTCATCCACCCACTCCTGCAATTAACCTCTCACCTATGTCTTAGCTACTGAAGTCCTCAAATCATGGTTTAAAGACTTCAAGGTGCAGAGAATCCTCCAGCAAGTGACCCATGCCCCAAGCTGCAGAGGAAGGCGAAAAAAACCCAGGGCCTCTTCCAATCTGCCCTGGAGGAAAATTCCTTCCCCATCCCAAATATGGCTATCAGCTGAACCCTGAGCATATGGGCAAAATTCACCATCCAGATACCCAGGAAAGAATTCTTTGTAGTAACTCAGATCCCACCCCATCTAACATCCCATCACAGGCCATTGGGCCTATTTACCTTGAATAGTTAAAGATCAATTAATTGCCAAAATCATGTTATCCCGTCATACCATCTCCTCCAGAAACTTAATGAGTTTAATTTTGAAGCCAGATAGGTCTTTTGCCCCCACTGCTTCCCTTGGAAGGCTGTTCCAGAACTTCACTCCTCTGATGGTTAGAAACCTTCATCTACATTTAAGTCTAAACTTCCTGATATCCAGTTTATATCCATTTGTTCTTGTGTCCACATTGAGCTTAAATAATTCCTCTCCCTCCCTGGTATTATCAGCTGGTTGGTTATGTTTGTTTGCTTGGTTTATTGTTTTTTCTCCCCCCATGTGACAGTTCCCGCTATCACGGTGCCAAGTGTAATTCAGACAGAGGAGATGAAAGGCTGCCAACTCTAATTTATACCACTGGTGTAAGATTCTTATGCAGTGGAAGACTGGGTGTAATAGTTCTGATTCTCTCTTTTATGCCCCTCCCTACACCCACGATAACATGCCATCTCCCATCCCTTATGCCAGGGATAGAAGGCAACAGCTGGAACAGGAGGTGACACCTCCACCAGTTTTATGTCAGTTGGAATTTCCTTTAGCAAAATTCTCTGCTGGCAACTTCAGTCAGAATATCATTAATTAGAAGTGCCCATTCTCCAGGAGTGCACAATTTCAGTAATGCCAGGGTAAAGGCCTAAATTGCTTATCTTCACAAAGCTCAGTTTTCTCCCAATACTGTATCCTGAATTGTGATCACTGTTTTCTTTAAACGACACAGTATCCCCAAGATGCAAGAATGAATGCCACAACCAGATTCTTTGTTTGAAAAAGTTCTGCCTGTAAGTTTTAGTCTATTCAATTTTAATTTCATGGCATGTTTCCTACTTTTTTATCTGTGTGAAAGGCCTAATTCACAATTAATAAGACCAAGAAAAGATTGCTTTTCAAGTTAATCCCCACAAGAAATGTGGTTGTGTGACTGAAATGTTCTCTAGATAAAGCCATATTTAACCATTCTGTTTGTTGTAAGACTGACTATACTATCTGTGACAAAATGATATTTTAAAATAAAATTAATTAGAATATTACTAGCAAAATTCTGTCAATCAGGCAGTTTTAATTTCCAGGGGATTCTGACTTGTTATAAACCTTCTGTCATGTTCAGCTGTCTGTTTGCTTTGGTTTTTTTAAACAACAACAACAACAAAATAATTTTGTCTAACATTAAAACAATTAACAAAAGATAGTAGTGGCTTTTAGATACTGCCATTTCTTAGAGTACATCAATGTATGTTCTTCTAATTTCAATCTGCCCCCTGCTTGAGAGAGACTTGATGACATGTCAGTGTTCTGCACTGACATCAGGAAGGGGAAAATATTTAAAAAATCTAATATGTCTTTAAAAGTCATATTCATCTAAACTGTGATAAAAAACACAACAATGTCTTCTTTATGATCAGACAATTATTTTGTGACACCACTAAAAGGACAAAGTGGGGGGAAATGAGGAACTTTTTTTTTTAGCCCATCTAGTCTGACAGATACTTTCCAGAACCAAGTAAAACAGATGATGCAGTTGTTCTGGGAAACAAGTAAAAATGAATAATAGTCTTTATTTATTACATACATTTGGAGAATGTCCATCACATGGTACTGTTTGTCAATGTCATATATTTTTAGAAGGTTTTGTATTTTCTGCACTTAGGAAAAAAACAAGCAACTTGCTTTTACACTTACGTCAAGCTTCCCTGTGAATACTTCTCAAGAGATGGACTTTATGTAACCGATTTTATTTGTGTATACACAACTTTTCAGAAGTAATGGCAAATATAAACTGTGTTGGTTATCTTCTAAGGATAACTGGGATAATTGATATATGTCCTTGACTATATAAAATACTATGAATAATTTCTGCAGGTTTCTGGCATAATATGTATATATGTCTTCATGACCTTCAAAATAGTTTAAAAAATCAGAGAAGGAAAAGGGATGAAATATTTGTACTAATTTGGGGAATTTTCTCTGTGTAAACAAGGAGTGTATAAATATACTCTGAGGTTAGCTCATAATCTTTGGATAAGTGAAAATTTGAGCTGCAAACCTTCTCCCTGAATTAGATAATGTATTAACCCTTTCTTTTGGGGCTGATCTATCTTTTACTAATAAACAACAGTTCAGCTGAGTTATTTGATGTCATATCCATCAATAATCTAAACTGAATCCTCTTACAGTATCAAGACACAAAATGTATTAAAGTTTGTGCCTGTAAATTAACAAAGAGAGGGAAACAAGCAATGAGAACTAGAAGTGTTGCTAAATTATGGAAGTAAATTAAAGTAGGCAAAACTGGAACATGGTGGAATGATTCTCATAAATAGAATATGAGAACATGTGGGTTCAGTTTATACAGGAGAGATGGAATAGCAAGAAAAGGTGGAGGAGTGGTTATATGTCAAAAATATTCACAATTCCAGTGAGCCACAGTTAAGTGATGAAAACAGTGATTGTGAAATTTCATGATATCCATTCACCTCTCAAATAATCCCCATAGTAGAGTATTAGAGGAAGCTCCATTGCCTGCAACACTTAAAACTCCTGAAGAGAACACTAGAACATGTACCAAAGAGAACAGTCCTACAGTAAAGGAAGAAGGAAAAGCTACTAAGCAGATCTTTTCAGTTCTAAATTCAATGGCTAGGTTGCTGACTATAACCCTACCAAATTCATGGTTTTAGTGAGTACCCTCTCTAAACTTTGTTTAAATAAATATCCCTCATTTCAAGCGATTGACATGACTTTGACCAGTGAACAGGTGAAGGAAAAAATAATTCATTAAGTTGAAAAGTACATTAGCAAACTTTAACTTCCATCAAAGATTCAATCCAGGAAAGCATTTTCTAAAGTCAATGGGATTAAAAAGTGTTTGGTATTGAATAGACTCTGCAAGGGAAGTCAGTAATTGAGTGTTAGGTCCCCATTTTTTTAAATTACATTTTACTTTTTCAGTGATTAATAAACCATTTCATTAAATGATTCATGACTGGAGTACTGTCATGGATGGATATAAACTGTTCAGGAAGGACAGGCAGGGCAGAAAAGGTGGGGGAGTTGCATTGTATGTAAGAGAGCAGTATGACTGCTCAGAGCTCCAGTATGAAACTGCAAAAAAATCTGAGAGTCTCTGGATTAAGTTTAGAAGTGTGAGCAACAAGGGTGATGTTGTAGTGGGAGTCTGCTATAGACCACCAGACCAGGGGGGATGAGGTGGACGAGGCTTTCTTCAGACAACTAACAGAAGTTACTAGATCACAGGCCCTGGTTCTCATTGGGGACTTCAATCACCCTGATATTTGCTGGGAAAGCAATACAGATGTGCACAGACAATCCAGGAAGTTTCTGGAAAGTATAGGGGACAATTTTCTGTTCTAAGTGCTGGAGGAACCAACTAGGGGCAGAGCTCTTCTTGACCTGCTGCTCTTAAACAGGGAAGAAGTAGTAGGGGGAGCAAAAGTGGATGGGAACCTGGGAGGCAGTGTCCATGAGATAGTCGAGTTCAGGATCCTAACACAAGGAAGAAAGGAGAGCAGCAGAATATGGACCCTGGACTTCAGAAAAGCAGACTTTGACTCCCTCAGGGAACTGATGGGCAGGATCCCCTGGGAGAGTAACATGAGGCGAAAGGAGACCACAAGAGCAGGCTGTACTGTAAAGAATCATTATTGAGGTTGCAAGAACAAACCAACCCGATGTGTAAAAAAATAGTAAATATGGCAGGCGACCAGCTTGGCTTAACAGTGAAATCCTTCCTGATCTTAATCACAAAAAAGAAGCTTACAAGAAGTTGAAGATTGGACAAATGACCAGGGAGGAGTTTAAAAATATTGCTCAGGCATGCAGAAGTGAAAACAAGAAGGCTAAATCACACTTGGAGTTGCAGCTAGCAAGAGATGTTAAGAGTAACAAGGAAGGTTTTTACATGTACGTTAGCAACAAGAAGAAGGTCAAGGAAAGTGTCGGACCCTTACTGAATGAGGGAGGGAACCTAGTGACAGAGGATGTGGAAAAGGATAATGTACTCAATGATATTTTGCTTCTGTCTTTATGAACAAGGTCAGCCCCAGACTACTGCACTGGACAGCACAGTATGGAGAGGAGGTGACCACCCCTCTGTGGAGAAAGAAGTGGTTCAGGACTATTTAGAAAAAACTGGATGAGCATAAATCCATGGTACTGGATGCACTGCATCCGAGGGAGTTGGCAGATGTGATTACAGAGCCATTCGCCATTATCTTTGAAAACTCATGGGAATCGGGGGAGGTCCTGAATGACTGTAAAAAGGGTAATGTAGTGCCCATCTTTAAAAAAAGGGAAGGAGGAGGATCTGGGGAACTCAGGTCAGTCAGCCTCACCTTAGTCCCTGGGAAAATCATGGAGCAGGTTCTCAAGGAATCAATTCTGAAGCAGTTAGAGGAAAGGAAAGTGATCAGGAACAGTGAGCATGGATTCACCAAGAGCAAGTCATGCATGACTAACCTAATTGCCTTCTATGATGAGATAACTGGCTCTGTGGATGAGGGGAAAGCAGTGGACATGTTATTCCTTGGCTTTAGCAAAGCCTTTGATACAGTCTCCCACAGTATTCTTGCCAGCAAGTTAAAAAAGTATGGGCTGGATGAATGAACTATAAGATAGACAGAAAGCTGGCTAGATCATTGGGCTCAACGGGTAGTGATCAATGGTTCCATGTCTAGTTGGCAGCCGATATCAAGAAGAGTGCCCCAAGGGTTGGTCCTGTGGCCAGTTTTGTTCAATATTTTCATTCATGATCTGAAGTATGGCATGAATTGCACCCTCAGCAAGTTTGCTGATGACACTAAATTGGGAGGAGTGGTAGATACGTTGGAGGGTAGGGATAGGATACAGAGGGACCTAGAGATATTTGAGGATTAGGCCAAAAGAAATCCGATGAGGTTCAGCAAGGACAAGTGTAGGTCCTGCATTTAGGACAGAAAAGTCCCATGCACTGCTACAGACTAGGGTCTGAGCGGCTAGGCAGCAGTTCTGCAGAAAACGACCTAGGTGGACGAGAACCTGGATATGAGTCAACAGTGTGCCCTTGTTGCCAAGAAGAGTAACAACATTTTGGGCTGTATAAGTAGGAGCATTGTCAGCAGATATAGGGATGTGATCATTCCCCTCTATTCAGCATTGATGAGGCCTCATCCGGAGTACTATGTCCAGTTTTTGGCCCCACACTACAAGAAGGATGTGGAAAAATTGGAAAGCATCCAGTGGAGGGCAACAAAAATTATTAGAGGGCTGGAGCATATGACTTATGAGGAGAGGCTGAGGGAACTGGAATTATTTAGCCCGCAGAAGAGAAGAATGAGGGGGGATTGGATAGCTGCTTTCAACTACCTGAAAGGGGGTTCCAAAGAGGATGGATCTATACTGTTCTCAGTGGTAGCAGATGACGGAACAAGAAGTAATGGTCTCAAGTTGCAGTGGGGGAGGTTTAGCTTGGATATTAGGAAAAACGTTTTCACTAGGAGGGTGGTGAAGCACTGTAAAGGGTTATCTAGGGATGTGGTGGAAAGTTTTTTAGAAGTTTTTAAGATCAGGCTTGACAAAGTCCTGGCTGAGATGATTTAGTTGGGGATTGGTCCTGCTTTGAGTAGGGGGTTGGACTAGATGACTGAGGTCCCTTCCAACCCTGATATTCTATGATTCTATGAATTGATCAGAAGCCTCCAATAATGAACAAAAAAATCATTCCTGCCAGCTAAATTTTTGCTGTCAAAATAGCAGACTAGTCCATCCACCTTTCTTTAAAAAAATCTTGTGTCATTAAAATACAGCAACAACAAGAAAAAAGCATAACAACATTGTTTTCACATGCCAGCTTTTAGGGGACATAAGGTGAGTATTATGATTTTGAGGTATCTTAAGCACTGGGACATGGTGGGAAAAATCAGGTTTATCTTTAAAACTGGCATTAAGGGGGCTTTACTACTCTGTAAGGAAATAAGAACATAAGAATGGCCATACTGGGTCAGACCAAAGGTCCATCCAGCCCAGTATCCTGTCTCCCGACAGTGGCCAATGCCAGGTGCCCCAGAGGTAGCGAACCTAACAGGCAATGGTCAAGTGATCCCTCTCCTGCTATTCATCTCCACCCTCCAACAAACAGAGGCTAGGGACATCATTCCTTATCCATCCTGCCTAATAGCCATTAATGGACTTAACCTCCATGAATTTATCCAGTTCTCTTTTAAACCCTGTTTTAGTCCCAGCCTTCACAACCTCTGCAGGCAAGGAGTTCCACACAAGAAGTTGTGTGCTGAGTGAAGAAGAACTTCCTTTTATTTGTTTTAAACCTGCTGCCCAGTAATTTCATTTGGTGGCCCTTAGTTCTTATATTATGGAAACAAATAAATAACTTTTCCTTATTCACTTTCTCCACACCTCTATCATATCCCCTCTTAATCTCCACTTTTCCAAGCTGAAAAGTCCTAGCCTCTTTAATCTCTCCTCATATGGGACCTGTTCCAAACCCCTAATCATTTTAGTTGCTCCTTTCTGAACCTTTTCTAATGCCAGTATATCTTTTTTGAGATGAGGGGACCACATCTGTATGCAGTATTCAAGATGTGAGCATACTATGGTTTTATATAAGGACAATAAAATATTCTCCATCTTATTCTCTATCCCCTTTTTAATGATTCCAAACATCCCGTTTGCTTTTTTGACTGCCACTGCACATTGTGTGGATGTCAGAGAACTATCCACAATGACTCCAAGATCTTTCTCCTGATTAGTTATAGCTAAATTAGCCCCCATCATATTGTATGTATAATTGGGGTTATTTTTTCCAATGTGCATTACTTTACATTTATCCACATTAAATTTCACGTGCCATTTCGTTGCCCAATCACTTAATTTTGTGAGATCTTTTTGAAGTTCTTCACAGTCTGCTTTGGTCTTAACTATCTTGAGCAGTTTAGTATCGTCTGCAAACTTTGCCACCTCACTGTTTACCCCTTTCTCCAGATCATTTATGAATAAATTGAATAGGATTGGTCCTAGGACTGACCCTTGGGGAACACCACAAGTTACCTCTCTCCATTCTGAAAATTTACAGTTTATTCCTACCCTTTTTTGCCTGTCTTTTAACCAGTTCTCAATCCATGAAATGATCTTCCCTCTTATCCCATGACAACTTAATTTACGTAAGAGTCTTTGTTGAAGGACCTGGTCAAAGGCTTTCTGGAAATCTAAGTACACAACATCCACCGGATCCCCCTTGTCCACATGTTTGTTGACCCCCCTCAAAGAACTCTAAGAGATTAGTAAGACATGATCTCTCTTTACAGAAGCCATGTTGACTGTTGCGCAACAATTTATGTTCTTCTATGTGTCTGACAATGTTACTCTTTACTATTGTTTCAACTAATTTGCCCGGTACTGACATTAGACTTACTGGTCTGTAATTGCCAGGATCACCTCTAGAGCCATTCTTAAATATTGGCTTTTTAAGTTCTTTTACCATGTTTTTTAATTTGGGGTATACATTTAATTTGAGCCTCTATTATGGTGTGTCATAAATATAAAGGGAAGGGTAATAATCTTCCTGTATACAGTACTATAAAATCCCTCCTGGCCAGAGGCACAAAATCCTTTTACCTGTAAAGGGTTAAGAAGCTCAGGTAACATGCTGGCACTTGACCAAAAGGACCAATAAGGGGACAAGATACTTTCAAATCAGGGGGACGGAGGGGGAAAGGTTTTGGTCTGTCTGTTCTGTGTCCTTGCCGGACGTAGATCAAGGAAGCAAGCAATCCAACACCATTAAGATTAGTAAGTACTAGCAAGGGAATGTGTTAGCTTATTTTTGTTTTGGCTTATGATTTTCTCTGTGCTGAGAGGAAGGTGTATTCCTGGTTTTCTATTTGTAACTTTAAAGTTTGGCCCAGAGAGAGATCTTCTGTGTTTTTGAATCTGATTGTCCTCTAAGAATATCTTCCATTCTAATTTTACAGAGGTGCTTCTTTTACCTTTTTTCTTTCTAATAAAGTTCTGTTTCTTTTAGAATCTGATTGGGGGTTTTTTGTGTGTGTCCTAAAAAAACCCCAGGTTGGTCTGTGCTTATCTTTTTTATTCTCAGACCTCCCCAGGAAAGGGGGTGCAGGGGCTTTTGGGGATATTAGGTGGGAGTAGGAACTCCAACTGGTCCTTTCCCTGAGTTTGTTTAAATCACTTGATGGTGGCAGCATTACCTAATCCAAGATACAAGGGAGAATTTTTGCCTTGGGGAGTTTTTAACCTAAGCTGATAGAAATCAGCTTATGGGGTCTTTCATGTGGGTCCCCACATCTGTAGACTAGAGTTCAGAGCAAGGAAGGAACCCTGACATGGTGTCTTTGAAAAGTGTTCATGCAGCTTGCAGGGATTTCATTCTAGTCACTGTACCTTTTAATTTAAGGAAGACTTAAATGCAAGGGCAAAATAAATCCATATTCCAGAAGGGCACTGCCAGATGTGAACAGTCTCATTTTAACATATTAATAATGAGAAATCTCCAAACAGGGAGGAAAGAAAGGTAAGTTTCACAATGTGGTTCAGTTGGTTTATGGCAGTTTCTAAGAGTAAAGAAAAACTACACAGAAAACAAAAGTTTAGAATGTCATCTGTACTGTTTCATAGTAACATTGACTGAAATGTGTTGAAATAGTCAGTGAGAACTAGTACCACCAGGAGACCAAAGCATCTTGATAGAAAAGTGGTGAAAAGAGGTAAACAAGTATTTTAAAGCTTGCAAGGCTTAAAGTAGATATGTTCATATAGAGTCACAGACATAACCAAAATAAACAAAAAAGGAACATTTATTTTTGAGGTAAGTTGACTCCTGACTCTAGCATATGGTCATAAGACAGTGACTGATCTGAACAAAGATGTGTTTTTTCCCTTCTTCATGCTTATGATATTGGTGCCTGGATACTGATTTACAGGGAAGGGCTGGGTTGCAGGAACCCATGATACCTCCTGCTAACACTTTAAGGTGATTGATGTTAGAATCCTCAAATGAAGATTTTCTCCAAGCATTCACATAAGACACAGAGCCCAGGGAAAGACATAGCCCACACGGTCTGGTAGGGAGAAGTGTGAGGTGGCCACCTGGGAACCTGGTCACAGAGGAAGTTTGCACGATAAAGCAAGAATGACTACTATTACAGCTGTTCAAATTATTAATTTAGGATAATATGCATTAATAACTTAACCTCCTTTTTAGTTAGTGAATCATTAATGAATGTGTTCCTTATTCTTAAGTGCTCTTCAAGTGATATGGATGAATAATTTTCAGACTAGGGGTTGTTTGTGACTGTTCATTTTGACTGTTCACTATTTGTGTCATGCAGTTGTTCACCTAAGTCACATACTAATGTCAGAGGTAATTAGGAAAGAAATGCTATCAGAAAAACCTACTTTAAATCAAGGAAGAAGGAAGAAATGTTTGTCCAAAGATCTCCAACAACTCTAGAGGTCTGTTGTGATGGAGGCTATGGGTGAAGGAAATGATGAATGGGAAAGTGAGGATCTGGAATAAAAGTTTTGGGAGAGTAAGAAACAAAGAAATAGGAAAATAAAAATAAAAATAAAAAAGGAATAAAAAATAACTTTAAGGTTAGTATGTGCTTTATTTTATTAATATTTCTACATTGGGAATTGTATCTGTGGGAAAAAGAGGAGATGGATGGAAAATGTTGGTTTTAGTTGTTGAAAATCTATTGTGAGCCCTGATAGAACTGCCACTTATCTGAAGACATGTTAAGACCCAGCTTTGATCATTAGATGGAAAGAGAGATGGAAATATTCCAATTAATATGAAGATTTTTTTGACTAAGTGGTACAACTGTTGAAGCTGTGTCTGACTCTCAGATTGTCTTCTATCCGATTATGGAAGAATAGGTTCAATTTATTTCTGCAACTTTTTCCAATTATCCTTCACTTAGTTATGTCTTTCACAAATCAAAATGTAATAGATAGACTCTTTCCTCCCACATCTCCCTCCTAAAAACTCACTTCAATGTTGCTTACAAGAAGTGCATTCATCTGGCAAAAGTTGACAATGAGAAGGTAAAATGTAAGAATAGGAAAAAACACAACTCCAGACCTCCATCTGAGTTATCATCTGCCCTTATTAATGTAAATCTGTTTTACTGTCATCCCTCCTGTATAACTTACATTTAATGAATGGTAACACAATGCTATGAAGATATAAAGTCCTATAACAGTGCAAATTATTATTATTAAATTCCAGTGGTCCAGTTGTGTAACTTTTACTCAGAGTGGTGGGCAAATATGAGAATTCTATGGGGCTGCTTGTGTGAGTGAGAGCTCACCAAAGTGAGTAAGGGTTGCAAAATGGGAGCTGGGTCATCATACCCACAGTGTATGAATAAGGATTTTTCCCTGGTCCAACAGTTGGTACACAGAACTTAATGTCTACACTCCCCACAGTTTGGACTATGGAGTTGTGAATAGCAGTGTGTACCAAAATGCTGCTCTGTAACTCCCCCATGTGAATGTTGTGGGCACAAACTAAAATGTCCCTAGTTTGCTTTAATGTAATTGATTATATTTTAGTTCTCACCTGCAGAGTATACATGGGGGAGTTACAAAAAAGCACTCTGATGTACACTGCTGTTCACACCCCAGTAGTCTCAACTGTGGGGCAGTTTAGCAAGCCCTTAGACTTCCTAGTCCAGATCTGTTGACTTCAATGGAGCTATGCTGATTTACAACAGCTAAGGGTCTGGCTCCCTGCTTTGCAGGTCAGAGAAAGCACAGCAAAGAGTCTTACAGCTGACCCTGCTTGTAAAAGGAGGTGTTTAAAATTCAGAGCATGAGGACTGAGCTTTTAAAGAAGCTAGGTCTATGAAGACAGTGGATCGCAATGAAGATATTTTAGCTGCATGACACTAGAGGGCACCATCAAATACACAGGTCTCAAAAGACAGTTAACTTTAAAATTTTAACTTTAAAATATTTGTCTTCACCTCTGAAGTGGTGAAAACCAATTGCCTAAAAATGTTAAAAGATGTGCAATAGCGACATTCATGAATCACAGAAACCCCATATAAATAAGGGGCTATTGGTATTATTAAAGCAAATTGCCAGCTGTTTGACAAACAATTCTGACTACTCAATTCACAGCTTAATGAATCAGAGAAAACTGCTCCCCTGCCTTCACCATCCCCTCTATCAGCTCCTTTTTAAGTCAATATAACTTTTTTATGGATTACTTCATTAAAAATAATAGGCAGCTTTTTGTGGAGCCAAAGTTGATCTTAGCTTTTTAAAAATATTTACTGTGTACTCTCGCAGTTTAAGCCATCTGTCTTCCAATCTGTGTAGGATAGACAGAGACTGCATTTAAAGTATAAACTAGAGCAAGAAAAAGTAAAGCAGTCAAAGAGAACTATCCATAAATGTTATTTTCTTTTTTATTTGTAATTTTGCAAATTTTGTTAATCTAAAATGATCAGGTTCTGACTTATGTCCTTAATTTGGATGCCTCTGTTCTTATTAGGAGCTTTGAAAATTTCAGCCTGTACATACCCACAAATACAAATTTTCAAAAGTGACTAGAAGTTTTAGAGTCCCTCAGATTTTGGGTACTCAACTCGAGACACTTTAAATAGGCTTGATTTTCAGATTATGATTAGCAGCCACCCTCTGGAAATCAGGCCCCAAAACTGACGTACCTAAAATCAACAGATACTTTGACAAATTGTACCATGGAGTATACTTAATGTAATTACATTAATGTAATTACAGTAGTTACAGTTTAAAATTTTTCTTTTATTTTTTACAGGTAGTTAACTCTTAACAATATAAATCCTGAAAACAGAGGTAAACAACACTTAGGACTTCTTTTTACTACTGGAGTAAGTCGACCTAAGTTGCACTACACCAGCTACGAGAATAATGTAGCTGGATATGATGTAGCTTAGGTCAACTTACCCCCATGACTTCACTGTGCTGCATCGATGGGAGACGCTTTCCAGTCCACTTCCCTTACTCTTCTCGGAGAGGTGGAGTACTAGAGTCTACCGGAGAATGCTCTGCCGTCGATTTAGTGGGTCTTCACTAGACCCGCTAAATTAACACCTGCTGCATCGATTGCAGCAGTGTTGATCTCCCCAATAGTGAAGACAAACCCTTAGTGTAGATTAAAGGACATTATGATACCAACACGAGCCATAATTCACATTTTCCAAAACTAAACTTTTATGAAACAGGACCAAAGCAAATGTCCCCATGATTATTTGGTGCCAATGGAAAGAGTCTTTTAAAATAAATATTCCACTTCAGTTTTTGCAACCCAAACAATGACATTGTATGAATAAAATCAGCAAACAGCCTGACATTAATGGAAATTGACTAGTAACTTGCCAGTTGAAAACAATGCAAAGATGTGATCAGACATAAATGGTGAAAAGTAGCAATTTTTAATTTTTTGTTTGTTTTAATAATAAAAGGCATCATTTCTGGCATAATTAAGAAGGAGGTTATTTAAAAATATATTGGCCTCCTCCTCCACTTATACCAGTTCTGCACAGGGCAACATCAATGAAGCCATTTTCATATAATAGCAGTGAAAGGTTTTTTTAAACCCGAGAGTGTCCCATTAGTGCCACTCGACTGTGCTGGTGTAAAATGAACTGAGGAAGACTATTTAGTATTAACATTGTAAAGGCGTTTTGTATTTCTGTGTTGCCTGTGTTCTTTAAAAGATATTTGTGTTTGATTTCCTTTTTTCATGAGTCACAGAGGCCATGCATTAACAGTGAGTTGAAAATGGGGTCAGCTTCAGAGGTCACTATTTTATTAATGAGAACATTAAGAAAAACATGGTATAAAGCATATAATGGTTGTATATTTGTGATAAACCTATGAACCATACAAATTGATTTATGATTAATTGCATTTTGGTTTCTAGAGCTCAGTTGTAAGAATCAAATAGTCTAAAAAATGTGTAAATTGTATTAATCTTAAAATGCTATTTTGATTAATAACAATCCATAGAAGGGGTAGTGAAAAGCTGCTGTGTCTGAGAGGTTGCATGGGATATGTCATAAATATAAAGGGAAGGCTAACCACCTTTAAATCCCTCCTGGCCAGAGGAAAAAAAAACCCTTTCACCTGTAAAGGGTTAAGAAGCTAAAGATAACCTCGCTGGCACTTGATCAAAATGACCAATGAGGAGACAAGATACTTTCAAAGCTGGGGGGTGGGGGCAAAGGGTTCTCTCTGTCTGTGTGGGGTTTTTTTTTTTGTCGGGACCAAACAGGAATTCAGGACAGAACTCCTGTAAAGGGCTAATAAGCTTATGGGGGGTTTTCATGCAGGTCCCCACATCTGTACCCAAGAGTTCAGAGTGAGGAAGGAACCTTGACATGGTGGCAGAATGGTGGGATTAATCTGAAACCATTTTGAGATCAATTTGAGATTTTTTGAACCAGAAGCACAGATTTTTAAAAAGGACATTTTTTTCCTTTGGGCTGCTGGAAAGGTTTTAAGCTGAAAGGAGTTAGAGGGTTTTTTTTGTCTCTGTTTGGGGGCCAGAGCAGAGACAAAAGGGAATTGTCTTTTGTGAGCTGGAATTTTCTCTACCTAAAGGCAGGGTAGTTAACCTCCTTCAGGGAAATTCACAACTCTTCACAGACCTGAAGTTGATTTTTTTTTTTTTTTTTACCTAAGAGCAACGAGAGCAGTTTTCTGTCTATTTTCCTGGAGACAAAGATGTTAGGGGTTTTTTTTGGATTTTTTCTGTAGGCTGACAATCACTATCAGAGAACATAAGAATCCGGTTATAGCACAACCCATATATATATATATATTGACAAGCCAAGTTTTTTGATTGTTTGTTTGTTTTATTTCTAACTCTCGGGTGTAAAGTTAGTTAAAAACAGAGAGGCTAACATGACAGAAACCAAGGCACAACACAAATTGGAGTTAACCAGACTGCAGGCCGCAAAAGAGGGAGAAAAAGGACCCCAATTTAATCGACCCAGAGATCCAAGTGACAATTCAACCCTTCAAGTCCAACTCTTTCAATTTATCTACAGCCAAATTGCCTGTCCAGTACAAGGGCTGGTCAGAAACGTGGATTTTTGCAGTCAATGATGATTAATCCATCCCCATGCTGTTGGGGGAAGACTTGGCCAATCATGTGAAGCTAGCCAAGAGGGTGGGAATGGTCACCTGCAGCCAGCCTAAGTAAGCTGTCACACCTACCTCTGTTCCGGAAACTTCTACCAGGACCCGGTCAGAGGTGATGGACCCGGAACCCAGGCCAACGTCTGCAACAGCAGTAGTGGATCCCGTCCCAGAAACCCAGATAGAGCCAGTCCCAGAACCGGAATTGGCAGAACAACTAGCACTAGACCCATTGCCAGAACTGAATCCAATACTTGCATCCCCAACACCAGAGGGTCCCACCGCACCTGAACCGGCAGCAGCCGATAACCCTACACAAGAGACTCAGCCGGAGCCTGAAACGCAACGTAGTGCACCAGCGGAGAGCGGTTCACAGTCATCGGAAACAGCCCCATCCCCTACATCACTTCCAGAGGGATCAAGGATAGGTCCACAATCCAATGAGGAACTGATGTCTCCAGCATCAAAGGAACAGTTCCAGGCTGAACAGGAAGCAGATGAAAGCCTCCAGAGAGCTTGGACAGCAGCACGAAGCAACCCACCACCTCTCAGCTCTTCTAATCAATCCAGGTTTGTTGTAGAAAGAGGACTTTTATACAAGGAAACTCTTTCTAGTGGACATCAGGAGACTGGCATCCTCAGAGACTGTTGGTAGTTCCAACTAAGTACTGGGTAAAGCTCTTGAGCTTGGCCCACGATCATCCTAGTGGCCATGCTGGGGTGAACAGGACCAAAGACCGTTTGGGGAGGTCATTCCACTAGGAGGGAATGGGCAAGGACATTTCTACCTATGGCCGGTCTTGTGAGGTATGCCAAAGAGTGGGAAAATCCAAAGACCAGGTCAAAGCCCCTCTCCAGCCACTCCCCATCATTGAAGTTCCATTTCAGTGAGTAGCTGTGAATATTCTGGGTCCTTTTCCAAAAAAGACATCCAGAGAAAAGCAGTACATACTGACTTTCATGGATTTTGCCACCCGATGGCTGGAAGCAGTAGCTCTAAGCAACATCAGGCTAAAAGTGTGTGCCAGGCATTAACAGACATTTTTGCCAGGGTAGGTTGGCCCTCCGTCATCCTTACAGATGCAGGAACTAATTTCCTGGCAGGAACTATGGAAAGCCTTTGGGAAGCTCATGGGGTGAATCACTTGGTTGCCACCCCTTACCATCATCAAACATATGGCCTGATGGAGAAATATAATAGGACTTTGAGGGCCATAATACGTAAATTCGTAAATGAGCACTCCAAGATTGGGACCTACTGTTACAGCAGTTGCTCTTTGCCTACAGAGCTGTACCACATCCCAGTTTAGGGGTTTCACCATTTGAACTTGTATATAGCTGTGAGGTTAAGTTGGTGAAGCAGCAATGGGAAGGGTTTACACCTTCTCCAGGAACTAACATTCTGGACTTTGTAACCAACCTACAAAACACCCTCCGAACCTCTTTAGCCCTTGCTAAAGAAAACCTACAGGATGCTCAAAAAGAGCAAAAAGCTGGTATAATAAACATGCCAGAGAGTATTCCTTTAAAGTGGGGGAACAGGTCATGGTCTTAAAGGCGCTCCAGGCCCATAAAATGGAAGTGTCATGGAAAGGGCCATTCACAGTCCAGGAGTGTCTGGGAGTTGTTAATTATCTCATAGCTTTCCCCACCTCCAACTGGAAGCCTAAAGTGTACCATATTAATTCTCTAAAGCCCTTTTATTCCAGAGAATTAAAGGTTTGTCAGTTTCCAGCCTAGGGAGGAGATGACGCTGAGTTGCCTGAAGGTGTCTATTATGATGGGAAAAGTGCTGGTGGTGTGGAAGAGGTGAACCTCTCCATGACCCTTGGGTGTATGCAGCAACAGCAGATCAAGGAGCTGTGCACTAGCTATGCAATGACGTTCTCAGCCATCCCAAGACTGACTGAACGGTCATACCACTCCATTGACACAGGTAATGCTCACCCAATTAAAGTCCAACCTTACCAGGTGTCTCCTCAAGCTAAAACTGTTATAGAATGGGAGATCCAGGATATGCTACAGATGAGTGTAATCCACCCCTCTGGCAGTGCATGGGCATCTCCTGTGGCTCTACTTCCCAAACCAGAAGGGGAGATACGTTTTTGCGTGGACTACCATAAGCTAAATGCTGTAACTCACCCAGACAACTATCCAATTCTACGCACAGATGAACTATTAGAGAAACTGGGATGGGCCCAGTTCATCTCTACCTTGGACTTAACCAAGGGGTACTGGCAGGTATCACTAGATGAATCCGCCAAGGAAAGGTCAGCCTTCACCACACGTCGGGCTGTATGAATTTAATGTACTCCCTTTCAGGCTGCGGAATGCACCCGCCACCTTCCAAAGACTTGTAGATGGTCTCCTAGTGAGATTAGGATAATATACAGTCACCTACCTTGACAATGTGGCCATATTTTCGGATTCCTGGGCAGAACACCTGGAACATCTACAAAAAGTCTTCAAGCACATAAGGGAGGCAGGACTAACTGTTAAGGCTAAGAAGTGTCAAATAGGCCTAAACAGACTGACTTACCTTAGACACCAGGTGGGTCAAGGAACTATACAGGCCAAAGTGGATGCTATCCAAAAGTGGCCTGTCCCAAAGTCAAAGAAACTGGTCCAATCCTTCTTAGGCTTGGCCGGTTATTACAGGCGATTTGTACTGCAATACAGGTAAATCGCTGCCCCATTGACAGACCTAACCAAAAAGAAACAGCCAAATGCCGTTCAGTGGACCAAAGAGTGTCAGAAGGCCTTTAACCAGCTTAAAGCGACACTCATGTCTGACCCTCTGCTAAGGCCCCAGACTTTGACAAACCGTTCCTAGTAACCACAGATGCGTCCGAGCATGGTGTGGCAGCAGTTTTAATGCAGGAAGGACCGAATCAAGAATTCCACTCTGTACTGTTTCTCAGCAAGAAGCTGTCTGAGAGAGAAAGCAACTGGTCAGTCAGTGAAAAAAAATATTATGCTATTTTGTTTCCCTATGCTCTGGAAAAGCTACGCCCATACATTTGGGGATGGTATTTCCACCTGCAAACCGACCATGCTGCGCTACAGTGGCTTCATACTGCCACGGGAAATAACAAAAAACTTATTCAGTGGAGTTTAGCTCTCCAAGATTTTGATTTTGACATACAACACATCTCAGCAGCTTCTAACAAAGTGGCTGATGCACTCTCCCGTGAAAGTTTCCCAGAATCAACTGGTTAAAATCATCCTTGAGATGTGGAAAATATTGTTAGTCTTTATATACTTGGTAGTATATTTAGAGATGCATGTGTCTTATTAACTCTGTTTTCTCCTAGAGCTCCAGGAAGAAATCACAGCTAGCATTTCACCCTATCTGTGATTTGGGGGAGTGGGAGTGTCATAAATATAAAGGGAAGGCTAACCACCTTTAAATCCCTCCTGGCCAGAGGAAAAAAACCTTTTCACCTGTAAAGGGTAAGAAGCTAAATATAACCTCGCTGGCACCTGACCAAAATGACCCATGAGGAGACAAGATACTTTCAAAGCTGGAGGGGGGAGGGAAAACAAAGGGTTCTCTCTGTTTGTGTGTGTTTTGTTTTTGTTTTTTTTTGCCGGGACCCCCCTCCCCCCACAGCTGGACATCTTTTCTAGCTGAAGCTTGGGGTGATTGAGGTAATGGACTCATCTCCTCATCACTCTTTTGGTTTAACACAAATTATAGTATATTCTTGACTACTACCAAAGGATTTGCACAAGCATGAACTGAAGTCAATGGTAAAGCTTCCATAGATTTAATTAGGAGCAGAGTTAAGTCAATGCTGAGCACATTTGAAAATCCCACTTTAAGTGAGATGAGACAAGAGTAAATCTCAAAAGCACACAAAGGGAGTTAGATTTTCAAAGGTATTTAGGTGTTAAAGATACAGATATGTGTCTAATGGAATTTTCAAAAACCTCCCAGTGGGAGTTAGATGCGTTTGAATATCCCATAAAGTATCTATGTGCATTTCTAGGTCACTACATACTTTAAAATCTGACCTGAATTGTGTCTTCCAAAGGTGCAACACCGTAAACTGTGAGATTTTGAAGGCAGTTCAAAAACCCTGAAAGCCTGGATATGAGGTCAAAGGCTTATAGTTAGTCAGGATTAGGCATAAACTGCTGTTTCTTGTACAAGATAACAAAGCAACCTTACCGTCTGCCCTAGGAAGAAGACGAGGAGATGTTAGCGGGACTTTGAGGAGTTTCATTCCCCATACAAGTAAGATACCCATTACTATATGTCCCCAAATATGTATATTACAATGCACGTAATGCACAGTTTAAGGGTCTTTACTTGATATGGAAGCTCTGTTCTGCCAGGGCTTCCTGTTCTGTTTTTTTCTTTTTCTCTTGAAAATATTTTTTTTCTTATGACTGCATCAATCTTCATTTGGATCTGACTAAATCAAAAACTTGGAGGGTTCCTGCATTCCAAGAGTTTCAGTCTAGGACCATGAATATCACAGAACTGGAAGGGACATTGAGAGGTCATCTCATCCAGTCCCCTGCACTCAAGGCAGGATGAAGTGTAATCTAGACCATCCCTGACAGGTGTTTGTCCAACCTGTTCTTAAAAATCCCCAGTGATGGAGATTCCACAACCTTTCTAGGCAATTTATTCCAGTGCTTAACCACTTTGAGAGTTAGGAAGTTTTTTCCTAATGTTCAACCTAAACTGCCCTTGCTGCAATTGAAGCCCATTGCTTCCTGTCTTATCCTCAGAGGTTAAGAACAATTTTTCTCCCTCCTCCTTGTAACAACCTTTTATGTACTTGAAAACTGTTATCATATCCCCTCTCAATCTTCTCTTCTCCAGAGTACACAAACCCATTTTTTTTCAATCTTCCCTCGTAGGTCATGTTTTCTAGACCTTAAATCATTTTTGTTGCTCTTCTCTGGACTTTCTCCAATTTGTCCTCATCTTTCCTGAAATGTGGTGCCCAGAACTGGACACAATACTACAGTTAAGGCCTAATCAGCGTGGAGTAGAGCGGAAGAATTAATTATCATATCTTGCTTACAATACTCCTGCTAATACATTCCAGAATGATGTTTGCTTTTTTTGCAAAAGCGCACACTGTTGACTCATATTTAGCTTGTGATCCATTATGGCCCCCAGATCCCATTCCGCAGTACCCCTTCCTAGGCAGTCATTTCTCATTTTGTATGTATGCAACTTATTGTTCCTTCCTAAGTGGAATACTTTGCATTTGTCCTTATTAAATTTCATCCTATTTACTTCAGACTATTTCTCCAGTTTGTCTGGATCATTTTGAATTTTAATCCTATCCTCCAAAGCACTTGCAACTGCTCCTAGGTTGGTATTGTCTGCAAACTTTATAAGTGTACTCTCTATGCCATTGTCTAAATCATTGATAAGCTATTGAACAGAACAGGACCCAGAACCAATCCCTGTGGGACCCCACTTGTTATCCCATTCCAGCATGACTGTGAACCACTGATAACTACTCTCTGGGAATGATATTCCAACCAGTTAAGAACCCACCTTATAGTAGCTCCATCTAGGCTGTATTTCCCAAGTTTGTTTATGAGAAGGTCATGCAAGACAGTATCAAAAGACTAACTAAATTCAAGATATACCACATCCACTGCTTCCCCTTGACTCACAAGGCTTGTTACTCTGTCAAAGAAAGCTATCAGGTTGGTTTGACATGATTTGTTCTTGACAAATCCATGCTGACTGTTACTTATCACCTCATTATCTTCTAAGTGTTTGCAAATTGATTTCTTAATTATTTGCTGCATTATCTTTCCAGGTACAGAAGTTAAGCTGACGGGTCTGTAATTCCCTGGGTTGTCCTTGTTTCCCTTTTTATAGATGGGCACCATATTTTTTTCCTTTTCTAGTCTTCTGGAATGTCTCCTATCTTCCATGACTTTTCAAAGATAATCGCTAATGGCTCAGATATCTCCTCAGTCAGATCCTTGAGTATTCTAGGATGCCTTTCATCAGGCCCTGGTGATTTGAAGACATCTAATTTGTCTAAGTAATATGCCACCTTAGCTTCATTTTAGTTAAGTTTTATGTGCTGGCATGCTCATTGGAGTAGGTTTCCAATACCCAAACCAGATAACGAGAATAATATATTTTCAAATATCTTTACAGTTATGTGGCATTTTTGTGAGAGTGGGAATTTGCATTGATTACTAAAAAACAATGAGTTGCAGCACTGACCATAAATACACCTATGAGAAGAATTTCAGAAAAGCCACAATACCTTGCAGCTACTGATACAACTGAGCTGTTTGTATTAAAACAAAATAAGATATTTTTTCAACCAGTTACATCAATCAAGTATCAATAAGATGCAAGTCCTTTTTTAGGTTTTGTTATTTTAATAATAATGGTCCAACTTGTAGCATCATCAATCAAGATGCAGTCAACCTGAATATTGTTTCCAGTAGCATGTAGTGCTATTGCATGAGGTGCCTTAAGTTTGTAATATTTAAGCATGAAGTTACAGTCCCTTCCAAACTAAAGGCTATACTCTCTTGTGAAGGATACCTGAATATAGTTTTTAACTATACAGCAAATATTCACCATGTGCCAGCAGAGCTGTGGAAGTGATTCTGAATCTTCTTCTTTCAGACAGGAGGACTTCGATATGACAAAGCTTTCTAGATAGATCCACATTCCTAAATATGGGCAGGTTCAAACTAGCACCTCATATATCACTGTAATTCTTAGGAAAATAGGAAAATTGTGAAATACGCATAAAACTTTCCTGAAAAGGAAGAAAATGGAGACAGATAGTAAATTATATCAACAGGTTGATGCCTTAAGTGGATTCATTTTGTGTGACTATATTTATGACTACAGATGCTGCAAAGAAAGAAAATGTAAGATCACATCAAGGAGCTGAAAGCTATAATTTCCTCTTCAAAGAAGCTCATGGACTTTTACATTGTTGAGCAGACACAATGATGGCATTGGAAAAGAGATACATTAATTTACCAGAAGTATCAGAGAAATATTTTTTTTTAAATGCCATAGCTGTCCTTTAAACAAACAACTAGGCCTATGATAACAGTTGCTTCTCAAATGAAAGTCATCTGGGATGGTGAAGCACCCAATGTTTACTCCAGCTGGTCCTTATGTGTTATCCTACCGGTTTTTGAATGTTATGATTTCTGATGTCAGATTTGTGTCCATTTATTCTTTTTGTGTAGAGAATAAATGGACACAAAAACTGGTAGGAGAACACTTCAGCCTCTCTGGCCACTCAGTAAAAGATTTAAGGGTGGCAATTTTGCAACAGAAAAGCTTCAAAAACAGACTCCAATGAGAAACTGCTGAGCTTGAATTAATATTCAAACTAGATATTAACTTGGGTTTGAATAGAGACTGGGAGTGACTGGGTCATTACACATATTGAATCTATTTCCCTGTGTTAAGTATCCTCACACCTTCTTGTCAACTGTCTAAATGGGCCATCTTGATTATCACTACAAATGTTTTTTTATCCAGATGATAATAGTCCATCTTAATTAACTAGCCTTTTACAGTTTGTATAGCAACTTCCATCTTCTCTGTACATATATATACATATATGTCTTCTTACTATATGTTCCATTCTATGCATCCAATGAAGTGGGCTGTAGCCCATGAAAGCTTATGCTTTAATAAATTTGTTAGTCTCTAAGGTGCCACAAGTACTCCTGTTCTTTTTTAATCAACTGAATTTCAAATAAGACATCTTGTCTAGAGGTTAAACCAGAAGACTGGAAGTCAAAAAATCTGGACTCTATTCCCAGTTCTGCCACAAAACCAAATGGGTTCATTGTTCATTTTGCATCTGAACTAAAGTAAGACTGTTATTCAAAGTTAGATAATTTGAAGCATTCAATTGTCATACAATAGTAATTAATTTAGAGATTGCCATTTAAAAGAAAATATGGAGAAATAGTGTGTAACCAGAAATGCATGTTTTACAATAAGAGGAAGTACCAAACATGGTGTGTACCTGTGTGAGACAAAGTCTTGGAAAGAAATGACAAGAGATACAGAAAAATTTTGTCTTTTTATTGCTTTGAACTATCTTCCTATAGTTTGGGAATATGAAGGGATGTAAGAATTGCAGTGAAAGCAATAAGATAAGGACTGGATTTAACACTTCAAAAGGGAATAGAAATACTGTGTGCTGGATCAGTTAGTTTAAGCAAGTGCTCGTATTTAGTAGGGAAAGTATTTTGTTTTGTTACTTCAAATATTTGATACCGTGGCTGAAATGTGGCATGCAAAGGAGTACCATGACTTCATCACATTGATTTAGTAACAGTTTTTACCAGTTATGACATTAATTATTAGAAAATGAAATGATCACAATAAGATTGAAAGCCCCTTAGTACAGGGACCATTATTTTTTGTTCTGTGTTTATACAGCACCTAGCACAATGGTTAGCCCATGATTAGGGCTCCTAGACATTAAGGTAATACAAATAAATAATAAAAATAATAGTTAAACATAAGGAAAATGGAGTGACTAGTATCAGATTTATAACACGGCACTGTGTAACCCTTACATTTATAAGTGTTTCATCCTCTGAAGTACCATCAGTGGAAGCCGAGAGGGCTGAACACCTCACAGGAGGTCCTTCCAGTTATGATATTAATGTCTGTGAATGGTATGCTGATTTTCTTCAGAAATGTTTGCATCTATCAGCTCAACAGTTATATGTTGTCTATATAATGCATGTGTAATATTCTGAATGTATGAAATGTGCCATATAGAGTTCATATTTTTAACTAAAATGCTTTTTCATATTTCATACTCCTTCTTCATATTGATTAAGGGCCAGACTGTTCCCTTTACTCATAAATATTCCCAGTAATGTCAATGAGGCTATTTCGGGAGTAAAGTGTACTCAACATATGGTTATCAGAATCTGGCCATAAGAAATCTCTCTTCTCTTTAATCAGGGTATAGAACCCTTACTGATGTTAATGAAGGTTTGGGATGTGGAAGATGAAAAGAATTTCAAACTCTGTGGAGTGTTCAACACTAGCTGTATCTGTAGACAACTTTCAAATTTCCCATGGCTATTTATTTATTTAAATGAATGATCGTTCACACAAATCTCTTACCATTGTTAGTGGGAAATTCGCATCTCGCTCACTGCTCATGATGTTGAAAATATACTGCTTTGTCTTTGGCTCAAAGATGCCTAGTGAAATCAAAAAAACAATCAAATTAGTGTAATGAAAGGAAAGTAGATAGTTTCTTTAACTACTGTGGAGCCTTCTGGAAATTTGGTGAATGCCCAGGAAAGAGGCACCTGTATTTTTAATGGACACTAAAAATGAAATAGAGACAAAATAAAATAAGTCCCAACATTATGATTTCATGTGGTATTTATCTTAGTAGTAATTATCACAATGAATTAATTTGATATTTCAATGGCTATAATATATAGACTTTCAGAGGAGATCCAGTATAATTTTCAATAAAGTGACTTTTCTGTTGCTGTCCAATTTTGTCTACATCCAACAGAAAACATACAATTCATCTGTAAATAGATGATTACAAAAAAGAGCTGAATATGTGAAAAAATAGATGATTAGCCTGGCAAAGTGCAAAAAGGGACACTGAGGCCTGGTCTACACTATGAGGTTAGCCGTGTTAGGTCAATTTTATAATGAATGCGTCTCCTACGCAGGATGAGATGCTGAGGCTAATGCGGGAGCAAATGGACATGATGAGGCATCTGGTGGAGCTGCAGGAAAGGCAATAGAGCACAGACTGCCACTGCATCCACTGTATAACTGCCTACCCTCCACCCCAAGTTCCATATCCTCCTTACCTAGAAGCCCAAGAATGTGGGAGGGGGAGGCTCCGGGCACCCAGCCATTCCACTCCAGGAGATGGCCCAAGCAACAGAAGGCTGGCATTCAAACAGCTTTGATTTGTAGTGTGGCTACAATAAGCAATGTGGCCTTTGTCTTTCCCTCCTCCCCCACCCTATCCTCCTTATCAAGCCCTTTATACACCCAGGCTTCCTTTTACTAGTCAGCATTGCCAGTGATCTCAAGGTTTTTTTTTTAATAAATAAAGAATGAATGGATTCAGAACAATAGGGACTTTATTTCCTGTGCCAGCTGTGGTCAAAGCGGGGAGGATGATTGACTTACAAGGAAGTACATTCATCAAAGGGGGCAGCTTTGCATCAAGGACAAACACACACAACTGTCGCACAGTAGTCTAGTCAGTCATGAAACTATTTTTCAAAGCCTCTCTGATGGATAGCATGTCTAGCTGTGCTCTTCTAATTGCCCTGGTGTCTGGCTGTTCAAAATTGGCCACCAGTCAATCTGCCTCAACCTCCCACCCTGCCATAAATGTCTCCCCGTTACACTCACAGATATTATGGAGCACACAGCAAGCAGCAACAACAATGGGAATATTGCTTTTGCTGAGGTCTAACCTACTCAGCAAACTGTGCCAGTGCCCTTTTAAATGCCCAAAGGCACATTCTACCACCATTCTGCACTTGCTCAGCCTATAGTTGAACTTCTCCTTGATGCTGTCCAGGCTGCCTGTGTACAGCTTCATAAGCCATGGGAGCAAGGAAAACTATTGGCATTTCAACATCCCCAACAATAATTTTCCAGTCTGGGAAGAAAGTCCCTTCTTGCAGCTTTCTGAACAGCCCTGAGTTCCTAAAGATGTGAGCATCACATGCACCTTTCCCCACCATCCCATGTTGATGTTGGTGAAATGGCCCTTGTGATCCACCAGTGCTTGCAACACCATTGAGAAGTACCCCTTGCAGTTTATGTACTCTTTGGCAAGGTGGTCCGGTGCCAAGGATAAGGATATGCATTCTGTCTATCACCCCACCACACTTAGGAACCCCACTGCAGCAAAGCCATCCACTATGGCCTGCACATTTCGTAGAGTCACTACCCTTCTTAACAGAATGGTATTGATTGCCTTGGCTACTTGGATCACAGTAGCCCCCTCCATAGTTTTGCCCACTCTGAACTGATTCCCGACTGATCGGTAGCAGTCAGGCATTGCAAGCTTCCACAGGGCTATCACCACTCTCTTCTCAGCTGTCAGGGCAGGTGAGGCTCATTAAATCCCACTGACATCCTCATGTCAATGTCCCTTCCTGGCTGCCAAGCAAATCCAATAACCTTCAGTATTTCACATTGGGGTTGTGTTGGGGCAGCTATATCTTTACTGAGCCTTTACTGTACTGTGCCTTATAGTACACAGAGAAGATGTTGTGGTAGCATTCCTTTTCTTAAATTTAATTCTATATAACACCCTAGCGTCTTCAGCTGACTTACATGCTATCGGTTGATTAAGACTTGCCAATTATTACCGGCTACTATTTGGCAACCAATGTTTATAACATACCCTTTTATACTCAATAATTCTACTTTGTGCTTAAATTTTTTATGTTCATCCTTTCTTTGCCACCAACAGATAAAATATGCATGGGATGCAAAGTTTATCTTTAAACCTACTTCCATCACCTATTAACAGACTGATGTTCCTTGACCTCTGCCCTTCTGCAACATTTGTTTCTGTAAATACAGTTAAAGTGCTCATTGATTCTTTTCTGCCTAAAGCACTATTCCCCTTTTTAACACCCATTACAACAATGCTAGCAACAAGACACAAAGAAATTTTTCTACCCCCTTTGTAGGGGGCAGATTAATGCTTAAAATACCCCTTCCTTTTAGAAATCTCCTTGCTGAATGCAGGCAAAACAGAGGAATTACCTCCATACTTTCAAGAGGTGGTATATCTCAGTATCCTTTTTTATACAACAAACCAGGTTCGTAATGTTTCTCTGCTGTTTTAAGATTATTTACAAGTAGTATCTGAGAAGCATCATTACCATATAACTTTTTAACATGAGGTATGTTTCCAGTTACCATTTCTAGCATGCTTAAAGCTTTCCCCTCAAAATCGTACACATTATACATTGTTACAGGGTTACTCGTTAACATTACATTTATCCCAATGTTTAATATTAACAATAACATTAGCATCAAATCTATTACAAGTATCTATTACAATATCTTGTTATTTTATTTCGATAATTTGTCTCTGGCACCAATATGTTCCATACTCTCTTAGAACCTTTGCATAAGCTTTTAATTTAATTATATTCTTGGTGGTTTGGTGAAATAAAGAAGTAGGGGTGTCATGCATATGAGCAGAAACCTTTTATATCTGTCTCCAGATTTCAGCACAGCACATACACAACTCTTTTCCCTACTTAGGGTTAACCTGTCCCTCTCAGTATCAGGACTGATTTGTTTCACACTTCTGTTTTTGAAGTTGTTTTGTTGAAGGATAGTTACTTTTAAATCTGTTGTTGAATGTCAAGAGAGATTGAAGTTTTCTCCTACTGGCTTTTGTATGTTACCACTCCTGATGTCTGATTTGTGCCCATTTATTCTTTTACGTAGAGACTGTCCGGTTTGGCTAATGTACATGGCAGAGGGGCATTGCTGGCACATGATGGCATATATCTCATTAGTAGATGTGCAGGTGAATGAGCCCCTGATGGTGTGGATGATGTGGTTGGGGCCTATGATGTTGGCCAGTGGAGTTCTGTCATTTTCCTTGTTGGGTCTGTCCTGTAGTAGGTGATTTCTGGGTACCCATCTCGCTCTGTAAATCTGTTTCCTCACTTCTCAGGTGGGTATTTTAGTTTTAAGAATGCTTGATAAAGATCTTGTAGTGTTTGTCTCTGTCAGAAAAGCAGTCTCTGTTATTGTCCTTGTTGAACCTCATCAAATTCCTTTTGGCCCAATCCTCCAATTTGTCTAGGTCATTCTGGAACCTATCCCTACCCTCCAGTGCCTCTACCACTTCCCCCAGGTCAGTGTAACCTGCAAACTTCCTGAGGGTGAAATTAATTCAATCATCCAGATCATTAATAAAGATGTTAAACAAAACAAGCCCCAGGACAGACCCCTGGGACCCTTCGCTTGATACCGGCTGCCAACTAGACATCGAGTTGTTGATCATTACCTGTTGAGCCTGACAATCTAGCCAGCTTTCTATCCACCTTATAGCCCATTCATCCAATCCATACTTCTTTAACTTGCTGGCAAGTATACTGTGGGACACCATATCAAAAGCTATGCTAAAGTCCAGATATATCACATCCACTGTGTGACAGATTTCTGATACCAATCTGCCTGAGGCATCAGGAGATCAGACTGAGGCCACAGGATCATTAAGGGTGGAGATGACGGAACACACCAAGTGTCTAAGTTTTAAAGCTTTATTGATAAAATAATAAAATAACAGCAGAGAGTGATGGGTGTGTCCCACGTCACTCAGAGGAAGGAAGAAAGTGTTAGTGCCCCAAACCCTAACCCACTTTCATACTGAAACCCACACTACCCTAGACTGGCCAGGCCTGGGTGTAACATAAGAAGAGGGGGAGGGGTGGATGGGAGTTCTGTCCTGTGCACACAGGTCATCAAGGGTTCGCTGCCAGTCTCCGAATTGCTCTAGTTCTCAGGAGGGTTTTAAGTCCTGGGCTCCTTTGGAGGTGTTCCATTTCACAGCCTCTGTTCCTGGTGCTCTTTGTGCTATTCTAAACCTGCTTTCTGTGGTCTTCTCCACTTTCCCAAAACACAAAGGCTCCAGGGACGCAAAGTTTTGCTTCCCCCCCCACCTGTGTCTCACCTGTGTTTTCCATCTCTGCATCCCTGGTTCAGTGTACTTTCTTGTTTTTCATGGCTGGCTGTGGCTGGGTGAGATAATTTTTCATCTAGTGCCGTGACCTTGGACTGGAGCCAGTTTCTTATTGTTGGACTGAGTTTGCTAGCTGCAGTGTTGAGTTAACCTGTTCTCTGCTCTCTTTCTCCTTCCCCCTTTGGCCTTCCGCAACCTGCAAAAGAATCTTCCACTCCCCACTCACACCTTAGATGCTCCCCAAAATGCTTTGCGATACTTGCAACAGTGTTAGCAACATGCAGTGCTGATCTGCCTTCCCCAGGGGGAACCTCTGAGTTTGTGACAACTGCTTTCCCTATATCCACAAAGCCAAGTATCTCATCATAGAAGGCAATGAGGTTGGTCAGGCATGACTTGCCCTTCTTGAATCCATGCTGACTGTTCCTGGTCACCTTCCTCTCCTCCGAGTGCTTCAAAATGGATTCCTTGAAGATCTGCTCCATGATTTTGACAGGGACTGAAGTGAGGTTGACCAGTCTGTAATTCTCTTTCTTTCCTTTTTAAAAGATGGGCATTATGTTTTCCTTTTTCAAATTGTCCAGGACCTCCACCACAAATTTTCAAAGATAGTGGCCAATGGCTCTGAAATCACATCCTCCAACTCCCTCAGCACCTTGTATGCATCAGATCTGGACCCATGGACTTGTGCATATCCAGCTTTTCTAAATAGCCCTTAACCTGTTCTTTCACCACTGAGGGCTGCTTACCTCCTCCACATACTATGCTGCTCATTGCAGCAGTCTGGGAGCCGACCTTGTCTGCGAAGACCAAGACAAAAAAAGCATTGAGTACTTCAGCTTTTTCCATATCATATGTCACTATGTTGCCTCCCCCATTCAGTAAGGGTCTCACCTTTCCCTGACTACCTTCTTGTTGCTAATATACCTGTAGAAACCCTTCCTGTTACCCTTCACATTCCTTGCTAGCTGCAACTCCAATCGTGCCTTGGCATTTCTGATTACACCCCTGCATGCTCTAGCAAAATTTTTATACTCCTCCCAAGCCATCTCTCCAAATTTCCATTTCTTCTAAGCTTTCTTTCTGAGTTTAAGCTCAACAAAGATTTCACTGTTAAGCTAAGCTGCCATATTTGCTATTCTTTATGCACATTGGGATGGTTTGTTCCTGCTCCCTCAATAAGGCTTCTTTAAAATACAGCAAGCTCTCCTGGACTCCTTTCCTGCTCGTATTGGCCTCCCAGGGGATCCTGCCCATCAGTTCCCTAAACGAGTCTAAATCTGCTTTTCTGACTTTTGTCAGGATCCTGAACTCAAGCATCTCATGGTCACTGCTCTCTAGGTTGCCATCTACTTCTACTTTCCCTACCAATTCTTCCCCGTTTGTAAGCAGCAGGTCAAGAGGAGCACAGTCCCTAATTGGTTCCTCCAGCACTTGTACCAGGAAATTGTTCCCAACACTCTCCAAAAACTTCCTGGATTGTCTGTGCACTGCTATATTGTTCTCCCAGCAGATGTCAGAGTAATTGAAGTCCCCCATTAGAACCAGGGCCTGTGATATGGAAACTTCAGTTAGTTGTCTGAGGAAAGCCTCGTCTACCTCATCCTTCCGATCTGTTGGTCTATAGCACACGCCCACCATGACATCACACCTGCTCAAGTGACATAATTCCTCACTCAAGCAGGTTATCAGTTTAAGTTCTGAATCATAAGAACATAAGAATGGCCCTACTGGGTCAGACCAGAGATCCATCTATCCCAGTATCCTGTCTACCGACACTGGCTAGTGCCAGGTGTCCGAGAAGGAATGAACAGAACAGGTAATCAAGTGATCCATCCCCTGTCTCTCATTCCCAGCTTCTGGAAAACAGAGGCTAGGGACACAATTCCTGCACATCCTGCCTAATAGCTATTTATCTAGTTCTTTTTTGAACCCTGTTATGGTCTTAGCCTTCACAACATCCTCTGACAAGAAGTTCCACTGGTTGACTGTGTGTTGTGTGAAGAAATACTTCCTTTTATTTGTTTTAAACCTGCTGCCTATTAATTTCATTTGGTGACTCCTAGTTCTTGTGTTATGAGAAGTAGTAAACAATACTTTCTTATCTACTTTCTCTACACCAGTCTTGATTTTATAAACCTCAATCATATCTCCCCATAGCCGTCTTTTTACCAAGCTAAAAAATCCCAGTTTTATTAATATCTCCTCATATGGAAGATGTTCCATACCTCTAATCATTTTTGTTGCCCTTTTCTGAACCTTTTCCAATTCCCATATATCTTTTTTGAGATGGGGCGACCAAATCTGCACACAGTATTCAAGATGTGGGCATACCATGGATTTATATAGAGGCAACAGGATATTTTCTGTCCTATTATAGATTCATAGATTCATAGATACTAAGGTCAGAAGGGACCATTCTGATCATCTAGACTGACCTCCTGCACAGCGCAGGCCACAGAATCTCACCCACCCACTCCTATGAAAAACCTCACCCATGTCTGAGCTATTGAAGTCCTTAAATCATGGTTCAAATACTTCAAGGAGCAGAGAAGCCTCCCTCAAGTCAACCATGCCCCATGCTACAGAGGAAGGCGAAAAACCTCCAGGGCCTCTCCAATCTCCCTGGAGGAAAATTCCTTCCCGACCCCAAATATGGCAATCAGCTAAACCCTGAGCATATGGGCAAGATTCACCAGCCAGATACCCAGGAAAGAATTTTCTATAGTAACTCAGATCCCATCTCTAATATCCCTTCTCAGGGGATTTGGCCTATTTACCCTGAATATTTAAAGATCAATTACTTACCAAAATCCCATTATCTCATCATACCATCTCCTCCATAAACTTATCTAGTAGAATCTTAAAGCCAGATAGATCTTTTGCCCCCACTGCTTCCCTTGGAAGGCTATTCCAAAACTTCACTCCTCTGATGGTTAAAAACCTTCGTCTGATTTCAACTCTAAACTTCCTGGTGGCCAGTTTATACCCATTTGTTCTTGTGTCCACATTGGTGCTGAGCTGAAATAATTCCTCTCCCTCTCCTGTATTTATCCCTCTGATATATTTATAGAGAGCAATCATATCTCCCCTCAACCTTCTTTTAGTTAGGCTAAACAAGCCAAGCTCCTTAAGTCTCCTTTCATAAGACAAGTTTTCCATTCCTCGGATCATCCTAGTAGCCCTTCTCTGTACCTGCTCCAGTTTGAATTCATCCTTTTTAAACATGGGAGACCAGAATTGCACACAGTATTCTAGGTGAGGTCTCACCAGTGCCTTGTATAACGGTACTAAAACCTCCTTATCCCTACTGGAAATGCCTCTCCTGATGCATCCCAAAACCGCATTAGCTTTTTTCACAGCCATATCACATTGGCAGCTCATAGTCATCCTATGATCAACCAATACTCCAAGGTCCTTTTCCTCTTCCGTTATTTCTAATTGATGCGTCCCCAACTTATAGCTAAAATTCTTGTTATTAATCCCTAAATGCATAACCTTACACTTCTCACTATTAAATTTCATCCTATTACTATTACTCCAGTTTACAAGGTCATCCAGATCCTCCTGTATAATATCCCGACCCTTCTCCGAATTGGCAATACCTCCCAGCTTTGTATCATCTGCAAACTTTATTAGCACACTCCCACTTTTTGTGCCAAGGTTAGTAATAAAAAGATTAAATAAGATTGGTCCCAAAACCGATCCCTGAGGAACTCCAGTGGTAACCTCCCTCCAACCTGACAGTTCGCCTTTCAGTAGGACCCGTTGCAGTCTCCCCTTTAACCAATTCCTTATCCACCTTTTGATGTTCATATTGATCCCCATCTTCTCCAATTTAACTAATAATTCCCCATGTGGCACGGTATCAAATGCCTTACTGAAATCTAGGTAAATTAGATCCACTGCATTATCTATCCCTTTCTTAATGATTCCCAGCCTTCTTTTCACTTTTTTGACTGCCACTGCACATTGAGTGGATGTTTTCAGAGAACTATCTAAAATGACTCAAGATCTCTTTCTTGTGTGGTAACAGCTAATTTAGACTCCATCATTGTATATGTATAGTTGGAATTATGCTTTCCAATGTACATTACTTTGCATTTATAAAAATTAAATCTCATCTGTCATTTTGTTGCCCAATCACCCAGTTTTGTGAGATCCTTTTGTAGCTCTTTGCAGTCTGCCTGGGTCTTAACTATCTTTAGTAATTTTGTAGCATCTGCAAATATTGCCACCTCACTGTTTACCCCTTTTTCCAGATCATTTATGAATATATTGAATAGGACTGGTTCCAGAACAGACCCCTGGGGGACACCACTATTTACGTCTCTGCATTTTGAAAACTGACTATTTATACCTGCCCTTTGTTTCCTATCTTTTAACCAGTTACCAATCCATGAGAGCACCTTCCCTCTTATCCCATGGCAGCTTACTTTGCATAATAGCCTTTGGTGAGGGACCTCATCAAAAGCTTTTTGAATATCTAAGTACACTATATCCACTGGATCCCCTTGGTCAACATGCTTGTTGGCCCCCTCAAAGAATTCTCATAGATTGCTGAAGCATGATTTCCCTTTACTAAAACCAGGTTGACTCTTCCTCAACAAATTATGTTCATCTATATGTCTGACAATATTGTTCTTTATTATAGCTTCAACCAGTTTGCCCGGTACTGAAGTCAGGTTTATAGGCCTGTAATTGCTGGGATTACCTTTGGAGACCTTTTTAAAAATTGGTATCACGTTAGCTATCCTCTAGTCATCTGGTATAGAAGCTGATTTAAATGATAGGTATAGACTATATATAGGGTATGTCTACACTACGAAATTAGGTCGAATATATAGAAGTCATTTTTTTTAGAAATCATTTTTATATAGTCGATTGTGTTCCCCCCACCAAATTCTCTAAGTGCATTAAGTGCATTAACTTGGTGGAGTGCTTCCACAGCATTGAGGCTAGCATCTACTTCCAGAGCGTTGCACTGTAGGTAGCTATTCCACAATTCCCACAGTCTCCGTTGCCCATTGGAATTCTGGGTTGAGATCCCAATACCTGATGGGGCAAAAAACATTGTTGCAGATGGTTCTGGGTACATGTCATCAGGCCCTCCCTCCCTCTCTCCCTCCATGTAAGCAATGGCAGACAATCATTTTGTGCCTTTTTTCCTGAGTTACCTGTACAGACGCCATACCACAGCAAGCATGGATCCCGCTCAGCTCACTGTCACCATATGTCTCCTGGGTGCTGGCAGACGCGGTAGTGCATTGCTACACAGCAGCAGCAACCCATTGCCTTGTGGCAGCAGACAGTGCAATAGATCTGAAAAACATCCTCATTGTGTCCGAGGTGCTCCTGGCCACCTCGGTAAGGTCGGTCAGGAGTGCCTGGGCAGATATGGGTGCAGGAACTAAATTAGGAGTGACTCGACCAGGCCATTCTCTTCAGTACTGCAGGCAGTCCTATTGTACCATCTTGGTGAGCAGGCAGGAGATGAGGATGGCTAGCAGTCCTATTGCACCATCTTCTGCCAAGCAGGAAGGAGATGTGGATGGCTCGCAGTCCTACTGCACCGTCTGCTGCCAGCCAAAGATGTAAAAGATAGATGGAGTGGATCAAAACAAGAAATAGACCAGATTTGTTTTGTATTCATTTGCTCCCCTCTCCCTCCCTTCCTCCCTCCCTCCCTTCCTCCATGAAATCAATGGCTGACAATCATTTTGGGGAGTCTGTCAGGGGCACCTTGAAAACTTTAATGGAGATTCAGTCCTACCTGACATACCAGAGGGAGGGATAGCTTAGTGGGTTGAGCATTGGCCTGCTAAACTCAGGGTTTTGAGTTCAATCAATGACGGGCCATTCTGTGTGACCTATGTTTTTGTTTCTCCTTGATGTAAAGACACCCCCATTGTTAATTTTTAATTCCCTGTAAGCCAACACTATAAGCCATGTTACCAGTCACCCCTCCCTCCATCAGAGCAACAGCAGACAATCATTCCGCGCCTTTTATCTGTGCTGACGCCATACCACGGCAAGCATGGAACCTGCTCAGATCACTTTGGCAATTAGGAGCACATTAAACACCACATGTATTAACTACGCGCAGTATATGCAGCACCAGAATCTGGCAAAACGAAACCGGGCAAGGAGGTTACGTCAGCACAGTGACGAAAGTGATGAGGACATGGACACAGACTTCTCTCAAAGCACAGGCCCTGGCAATGTCGGCATCATGGTGCTAATGGGGCAGGTTCATGCAGTGGAATGCCGATTCTGGGCCCGGGAAACAAGCACAGACTGGTGGGACTGCACAGTGTTGCAGGTCTGGGATGATTCCCAGTGGCTGCGAAACTTTTGCATGCGTAAGGGCACTTTCATGGAACTTTGTGACTTGCTTTCCCCTGCCCTGAAGCGCATGAATACCAAGATAAGAGCAGCCCTCACAGTTGAGAAGCGAGTGGAAATAGCCCTGTGGAAGCTTGCAATGCCAGACAGCTACCAGTAAATCGGGAATCAATTTGGAGTGGGCAAATCTACTGTGGGGGCTACTGTGATGCAAGTAGCCAATGCAATCAAAGATCTGCTGATATCAAGGATAGTGACCCTGGGAAATGTGCAGGTCATAGTGGATGGCTTTGCTGCAATGCGATTCCCTAACTGTGGTGGGGCCATAGACGGAACCCATATCCCTATCTTGGCACCGGAGCACCAAGCCGGCGAGTACATAAACCGCAAGGGGTACTTTTCAATAGTGCTGCAAGTACTGGTGGATCACAAGGGACGTTTTACCAACATCAACGTGGGATGGTCGGGAAAGGTACATGACGCTAGCATCTTCATGAACTCTGGTCTGTTTCAAAAGCTGCAGGAAGGGACTTTCCTCCCAGACCAGAAAATAACCATTGGGGATGTTGAAATGCCTATAGTTATCCTTGGGGACCCAGCCTACCCCTTACTTCCATGTCTCATGAAGCTATACACAGGCAGCCTGGACAATAGTCAGGAGCTGTTCAACTACAGGCTGAGCAAGTGCAGAATGATGATAGAATGTGCATTTGGATGTTTAGAAGCACACTGGCGCAGTTTACTGACTCGGTTAGACCTCAGCGAAACCAATATTCCCACTGTTATTACTGCTTGCTGTGCACTCCACAATATCTGTGAGAGTAAGAGGGAGACATTTATGGTGGGATGGGAGGTTGAAGCAAATCCTCTGGCTGCTGGTTATGCGCAGCCAGACACCACGGTGGTTAGAAGAGCACAGGAAGGCATGGTGCACATCAGTGAAGCTTTGAAAACCAGTTTCATGTCTGGCCAGGCTACGGTGTGAAAGTTCTGTTTGTTTCTCCCTGATTAAACCCTCCACCCCTTCACTCTACTTCTCTGTTAGCTAACCACTCTACCGTCCTCCCTTCGATCACCGCTTTCAGAGGCAATAAAGTCATTGTTGCTTCACATTCATGCATTCTTTATTCATCACACAAATAGAGGGATAGCCCAAGGTAGCCCAAGAGGGGTGGTGGAGGAGGGAACGACAAGGCCACACAGCACTTTAAAAGTTTAAAACTTATTGAATGACAGCCTTCTGGGGTGGGCAAACCTCTGGGGTGGAGAGGCTGGGTGGCCGGAGGCCCCCCTACCGCGTTCTTGGGCGTCTGGGTGAGGAGGCTATGGAACTTGAGGAGGAGGGTGTTTGGATACACAGGGGCTGTAGCGGTGGTCTGTGCTCCAGCTGCCTTTCCTGCAGTTCAACCATATGCTGGAGAATATTAGTTTGATCCTCCAGCAACCTCAGCATTGAATCCTGCCTCCTCTCATCACACTGCTGCTACTTTTCAACTTCAGCCCTCTCTTCAGCCCACCACCTCTCCTCCCGGTCATTTTGTGCTTTCCTGCACTCTGACATTGTCTGCCTCCATGCATTCATCTGTGCTCTGTCAGCATGGGAGGAGAGCATGAGCTTAGAGAACATTTTATTGCGAGTGCATTTTTTTCACCTTCTAATCTTTGCTAGCCTCTGGGAAGGAGAAGATCTTGTGATCCTTGAAACACATGCAGTTGGTGGAGAAAAAAAGAAAGGGCAGTGGTATTTAAAAGACATTTTATAGAACAATGGGTACACTCTTTCATGGTAAACCTTGCTGTTAACATTAAATACATAAAACATGTCCTTTCATTCCAAGGTCGTATTTTGCCTCCCCCCCCCACGTGGCTAGCCCATCACCCCTCCCCTCTCCCCGTGCCAAACAGCGGGGAACATTTCTGTTCAGCCACAGGCAAACAGCCCAGCAGGAACGGGCACCTTAAGAAAACACCCTATTTCAATCAGTGACCATGAATGATATCACTCTCCTGAGGATAACACAGAGAGATAAAAAATGGATGTTGTTTGAATACCAGCAAACATACACTGCAATGCTTTGATCTACAATGATTCCCGAGTACATGCTACTGGCCTGGAGTGGTAAAGTGTCCTACCCTGGAGGATGGAATAAGGCTGCCCTCCCCAGAAACCTTTTGCAAAGGCTTTGGGAGTACATCCAGGAGAGCCGCAAATGCCAGGGCAAATTAATCATTAAACATGCTTGCTTTTAAACCATCTATACTAATTTTTAAAAGATACACTCACCAGAGGTCCCTTCTCCGCCCGGCAGGTCTGGGAGGCAACCTTGGGTGGGTTCGGGGGGTACTGGCTCCAGGTCCAAGGTAAGAGACAGTTCCTGGCTGTCGGGAAAACTAGTTTCTCCGCTTGCTTGCTGTGAGCTATCTACAACTTCATCATCAATCATCATCATCATCTTCCTCATTCCCAAAACCTGTTTCCGTGTTTCCTCCATCTCCAAGAAGTCAAACAACACAGCTGTGGTAGTGGTGGCTGAACCACCTAAAATGGCATGCAGCTCATCATAGAGGCGGTATGTTTGCGGCTCTGACTCAGAGCGGCCGTTTGCCTCTCTGGTAGGCTTGCCTCAGCTCCTTAAGTTTCATGCAGCACTGCTTGGGGTCCTTGTGATGGCCTCTGTCCTTCATGCCCTGGGAGATTTTGACAAATGTTTTGGCATTTTGAAAACTGGAACAGAGTTCTGATAGCATGGATTCCTCTCCCCATACAGTGATCAGATCCTGTACCAACTGTTTGGTCCATGCTGGAGCTCTTTTGCGATTCTGAGACTCCATCATGGCCACCTCTGCTGATGAGCTCTGCATGGTCACCTGAAGCTTGCCACACTGGCCAAACTGGAAATTGAAATTCAAAAGTTTGCGAGCCTTTTCCTGTCTATCTGGCCAGTGCATCTGAGTTGAGAGTACTGTCCAGAGCGGTCACAATGGAGCACTCTGGGATAGCTCCGGAAGGCCAATACCGTCTAATTGCGTCCACAATACCCCAAATTCGACCCGGCAAGGCCGATTTCAGCACTAATCCCCTTGTGAGGGGTGGAGTAAGGAAATCTATTTTAAGAGTCCTTTAAGTCGAAAAAAAGGGTTTTGTCGTGTGGACGGGTGCAGGGTTAAATCGATTTAAAGCTGCTAAATTTGACCTCAACTCCTACTGTAGACCAGGGCTTAGTAGTTCTGCAATTTCACATTTGAATTTCTTCAGAACTCTTGGGTGAATACCATCTGGTCCTGGTGACTTATTGCTGTTTAATTGATCATTTTGTTCCAAAACCTCCTCTAATGATACCTCAATCTGGGACAGTTCCTCAGATCTGTCACCTAAAAAGAATGGCTTAGGTTTGGGAACCTCTCACATCCACAGCCATGAGGACAGATGCAAAGAATTCATTTAGTTTCTCTGCAATGGCCTTCTCGTCCTTGAGTGCTTCTTTAGCACCTCAATTTTCCATTGGCCCCATTGGTTGTTTAGCAGGCTTCCTGCTTCTGATGTACTTAAAAAAAATTGCTATTAATTTTTGAGTCTTTAGCTAACTGTTCCTCAAATTCTTTTTTTGGCTATCCAAAATTTTTACACTTCATTTGCCAGTGTTTATGCTCCTTTCTATTTTCCTCACTAGAATTTAACTTCCACTTTTTAAACGGATGCCTTTTTGCCTCTCACTGCTTCTTTTACTTTGTTGTTTAGCCATGGTGGCTCTTATTTGGTTCTCTTACTATGTTTTTGTTGTTGTTTTTAATTTGGGGTATACATTTAAGTTAGGCCTCTTATTATGTGTCTTTAAAAAGTTTCCATGCAGCTTGCAGAGATTTCACTTTTGGCACTGTTCTCTTTAATTTCTGTTTAACTAATCTCCTCATCTTTGTGTAGTTCCCCTGTAATTCCAGTATTGGAATTTATCAATAAATTAACTCATGAACTACAACATGGGCACTTTTAGGGAGCAACCCCACTCCACCATCTTTTTCCTTTTTTTGCTGGTTAGCCAAGATCTCCCCATACAAATCTACACGAATTTATGTTAGTCCTACGTGCAGCTATAATACAAAATAAACACCAGATATTTTACTGCCAGCTATCAGTAGAGTGTTTCTAATCTGTACCCTAAATACATTATTTTGATACACACAGACGCTAAGAGCCTCTCTTTCTCCCTTAGGAGTAGTGAAAACTTCACTCTTATTTAGCATAATAAAATATTTCTACCTCCTCACTTTCCACATTGGTTTGTCAGCTGGCAATTATACCAGTAATCACACAGGCAAGATTCTTGAGCTAGACATACAATTGATTAAATATAGTTTGACTTAAATAAGCTGTATGGTCATCATGGGCCTAATTCAAATTTTGTCTGAGCAAGAACAATTCCTGTTGACTTCATTATTTCCCATTACACCAGCAACAAATTTGGTCAGAATTCATTATCTGAAAACCAGAAATCTGTCCTAATATACTATTCTGGGGTTACAGATAAAGGCCTCACATTAAGCACCACATAGTTCACACTGAAGCCCTTACAACAGAATTTTTTTTTCTCTTTTGTTTTAAGAACAGGTGGAATCTGTAAAAAAACAGATAGAAACCAAAACGGTATTTCTGTGAAACTATTGCTATCTGATTGTCTGTAACATACAATAGGCCTGTTATCTAAGCCAGGCAGAAAACTTTCAGTAAAATACAATAAACAATTGTCACTCCACTGTATCTACATTTTACCAGCAAACTGTGTAAGTTTACATCATTTATTTGTGACAAGTCAGAATGCTTTTAATTGGCATATTCCGATGCAAACAGAAATGAGCCAATTAAACAACTATCTTAATGATCAAAGACTTACTGGGATTTATTTTGATGGAATGATTTACAGGGATATATTTTGCTGACATACCCTTTTATTCCATAAACAGCTATAAGAATGTCATGTAAAGAGAAGCTGTGAGACATTGTTCGGTTAAAATAAATATGTTTAAAAATCATTTGATTATTAAAACTGAACAAAAATATCAAATTTTCTTTTCAGCATTACAGTGGTTTTCATCCACAAGGACCCCTCTTCTATACCAGGACATCTGAAACGTCCCTCTCATCTGGATGGGATCCTATTGGGACCCCCCATTCTGATTCAGTAATTTGAGAAAGGCAATGTAGACCAGGGTCCCCCAGTTTGAGAACCTATGAATTAGTATGTTGCAGTTTTACTTACTTTGATTCTCTCAATCAACAGACTTGAATAGAAACAGACGGACAAGTTGAGTGAGGTAATATCTTTATTTGACCAACTTCCACTGGTGAAATAGGCAAACTTTCAAGCTACACAGTGTTCTCATTCAGGTCAATAGAAATAGACTAGCAAATACTGCTTTTGTTTTACAACGAGTTAGTCAATATCATTTTCATAACCCTACCAGCTATACAATGTTGCTATGTTTGTCTTGTTGTCATTGCAAGAAAAAGTTGTTTGTTTTCAAATAAAAGTTGTAAATGTTATTTATTTTGCGATTTGGGGTTTTTGTTTTTTGTTTTTAAGTAATGGGAACATTTTGACTTCTCAGGTTTTATAGAAACTTACTTTTAAAGCCTAAATTTTGGACCCAGTTATGAACAGACTCATTGGAATATTTTAACACATTCTCATTTAGAACAGGGAAATAAAAATGAACTGAACAAAAGGCCACAAAGCAGGAAATGTATTTTGGCAAACTGTAAAGCTTTCCAATTAATTACAATGAATAGGCTTTTGGACAACACTAGTTTACCATTTAAGCAGACTAGGTGAGCCATTTAGCCCTTGTTAAAAGTAATTGAATGTATTGTGCTGATTCTGTTTCTTAGCAATTGTCACAGTTAAGCAGGCATTGTATTTATCAGGACGCCAATTAAAGGTTAAAACCTAGTCCTAATGAAATCAGTGGGTGCTTTGCCACTCAGTTCAGTTCAACCAACATTTTGTCCTAAGTGAATTGTACTGTGCTAGATATAGTGAAATTGCAAAATATTACTCACAATCAACAGATCCTGTTTTATAAAATAAAAATCTAACATCTCTAAATATGAAAATGGTCTCTTAATTTGAGGCCATGACAAAATGCTGATATTGATTTGAGTGTAGATATGGACATGGATACTCACACTTATTTATTTTATTCATATTTAAGTTTGGAGCCATCACAATTTGGAAGATTCAGATGATCCTTGTGTCCTTGATTTTAGTTACTGAGGGAGAAAAGGAAAGATTTTGGCAACAATGGGATAAAATTATTGTCTTGGTGTCAAACAAAAGCATATAGAACTCTTATCCTTTTCATGACTCTACCCCTATATTTTCTACTTAAAGACTCAAACCTCTGATCATTTTACACCGAGGTTTATTTCTTATAGGCTATATGTGGGTTGGCAGCATCATCTTCTATTAGCATGGATCTCCACACATAAGCAGATAGTCCTAATTCTGAAAATAGCACGGCAGCTATGATTAGGTTGCTCTAAATGTCCATCCTTGGGTCTGTTCTCTAGGCATGAGGACAAGAGATCCCCCAACCACTTACCTCACCTCTCTTCAACAATCTCTTCTCCACTGTCTCTATGGCTAAGGATCAAATACTGACAAGTCTCACTGGGACTAACTACTCCAAGTTGTTCCTGGATCACTGAAGGTCATGCAGTCATGGCCACTTATGCTTTGCCTGCAGTGTGAATAAACAAAAATCTTCTCTGCCAAGTACACTTGCTATAAGCAGTACAAAACTTTTCAGCTTGTAGATAATTAAGCAATTACAAATTAAACAAACACAAAGGAAATAAGCAAGAAAATAAAATCAATGTAATTAACATTGAGAACTGATTCTCGACCAAAGAACAAAAAGGGAACATAATGAACAGTTGAAAAGAGTCAACAGGTGGCAGGCAAATGCCACATTTTCTATAAAACATCATACATTTGTAATTAACGAGGTTTTAATTATTGAAAAGTGTACAGTAGCTCATAACAAGAAATTCCTTTAAAATGTACAGAACTAAAGATGGTTGATAAAGTTATCTTATAAATAATATATTGATCAGCAAACACAAAAAACACTTTTTACATTGGTTTTGTAATTAATGAGTGGTATGTTGCAAAAATAGGCTTTTAGATAGCTCAATTTGACAGAAATGATATAGTGATTATTAAATTAATTGTGGGGGAAAGCAAAATACCCCAAGCACTGATTTGTTTATTGCATTTATTTATTTATTCTTGGTGCTCTGAGTAGCATATGTCTAGTTTGCCCCCAAAAGAAAATGGAAATGATTTGCTGCAAACGGGATGACATTAGAGATTTGCTAAAGAGTTAATTCATATAATATAATACTTAGGGCCAAATTCTGTCATTCACCTGGAAAGAGGCCTAATAGCCCCTCCTCCCAACATGGGTGCTCAGATGTGTTACGAAAATAATATTTGTGTTCTGTTGAAATTAGGCACCTACTCAATGCATTCCTATTAACGATAGGACTAATCTATGCATGTAGAGTCCATTGCTGGTTTAGGGAGGATAGGAACATCCATATAAAGACTGTACTAACCTTAGGCCATGTATATCTATATTTATTTACTTATACCTACATAGGAAAAACAATGGATCAAGTTTCATGGAAATTCATGACACATTTTTATTGTTTTTTTTCTTTATTTTTATGTTACAATTTCCTGCCCTGAAGTTACACACATGACAATATTTCCCTTTGAATTTCAGTGGTGGATTTTAATTACCTAAAGCTTCAATGAGAAGCACAGAGGTCTGCCTTTGTATTTCTTATTGGAGGATGAGGCCAAAGGGAAGGAAATATAGTTGAAAAAATATCTTTCCAGCCACATACTCTGTCCCAGTACACACAAATACAATTACAGAATGGGGTTCTGATAATATTTGTGTTACAGACACTGGAAAGAATGAAAAATTAGCCAATTTGGTTCATCATTAACAAGACATTCACCTAAAGGCCTAAGTTTCTATCTCTCTGCTGTCTGGCAAGCTGCCTAAATAAAAACCCTGTTTTAGCAAATTAATGTTGTAAGAAAAAGGGATATACAGAACAAAAGAAAATGCTTAACTAAGTAGTACCAGACTCTGGCTCTTACTTTGCCCTTTAGACAAAAGCTTGTATCCTTTGGCAATTTTCCCACTTTTAAGATGAATTTATTTCTTTCAACATGATCTTTCTGGGTATCCAAATTGCAGCATTTCCAAAGTACTGCAGAATATACTCTCTGTCTCATCTAATTTCTAGTACTAAATTGGAGACCAAATTCAACTTGAAATGAGAGAGTGGGTAAATATCACTTGAGGCCTCTGTTACTACTACACTGTTCAGAGCCACTCAAAATCCAGTTGAAAGAGGAGGTGCTTGAGTTTCCCTTATAACTTTTAGCCCAGTCGTTGGAGAACTCCCTTGGGATGTGGGAGACCCAGATTCAATTGTTCTCTTTGCCTGACATGGAAAAAGAATACAAACAGATTCTCCTAACTTCCAAGAAAACACCTTCAGCAATGGGCCATGGCATATTCCGAGTTGGGGCTCTCTCACCCTCTCCTGTGAAAGCTGTTCCTCTTTGTATAAATAATTAAACAGTTATTGAAGCAGGGGCTGAACATTGGGTCTCCCACCTCCCAGGGAAGTGCTCTACTTACCAGTCTACTGAGGGATTCTCAAGCTTGCTCTTTCCACCAGATTATAGTGCTATTTTCACTCTGTCTCTGACCTAGTAATCAGAAAACTCTGAGAAGTGGGAAAAAGAAAAGGAGTACTTGTGGCACCTTAGAGACTAACAAATGTATTTGTGCATAAGCTTTCGTGAGCTACAGCTCACTTGTGGGAGTTTCTTGTTCAATCCTTTCTCCCCATCAGGTGGCAGGGAGGAATTTATCCTGGGTCTTCTACATCCTGTGTGAGAGCTCTAATCACTGGGATCTAAATTATAAGACAGCCACCATCTCTGGCATTTCTTGGAAGAATGTCTTAGATGCCTAAGCCACATGACTCCAGGAAAGGTGCTCCTGGCTGTAGATAACAAGTGGAGTTAGACACCTAAATCCCTGAGAGAGGTGAGGCTTTGGAGGCACACCTTTTATCAACGTTTCCCATTGGCTAGATTAGTAGTTCCCTGCCTAGTGGGTTGGCTTTTGTGGATCAGTCTCTCCTAGGCATTGTATAGGGTGTCTAGGTGTCTAACCCAGTCTTTGTGGATTCTGTGACTTTCTAGACACTTTAAGTTAAGTGTCAAAATGTTGAGTGTTGTACACCTAAGTCCCTTTGTGAATCTAGGCTTAAGGGCCTCTGACAAGATGCTGAGAGCTTCTAACTAATTTGTAAAGTGTGTGTTGTGTTTTCCTGTCCTGAGATGCTCTACTCATGATCTCCTTGTGGCTGCATCTGGCGATTATCTCCACATGTCTGACACCCCTTCCTGTGCGTGTTCACTTTGTCTTTCTCTCAGGACTTGATGGGTCCCTCTTCATGAATTGGCACTCCAGCCAGGTCACTCTAATTTTTCCCTTCCAGGGGGTTTGTGTACCAAAGTCTCCCTGAATCAGCCATCCCAGACAGTCTTCCAATTCACTGCCCCTCAATGGTATCACTTTTCCTGTGGCTGGCAGGGAAACCTGGGCCCATCCTCTTTTCTGCATTCCAGCCCAGAGACTCTACACCCATCAACAAATGTCTGCACTGTCCCACACTTTGCTTCTCTTTTGTAGACTGTTTCCTATACTGCCTCTATCAGGCTCCTTCTCCACCCTCCTCTGGCTATGCCCTTCACTCTGGAACAAGCTCCCTACTCTCCCTAGCCTCAGAGAGAATGACTACAGACTACCTCATCCCTGCAATATCTTTCTGCCCTCAGCTAGCTGGCTTTATACAAGCCCTTCCTGTTCTGTTCAGGTTAGCTTCATCCTTTAATTGGTCCACATAGTTCCGTGGGTCTTCCTCCAGATGCACCCTAAGCAGTTAATTTGACACCTAGCCACCTTAACCCCTTCAAGGGCTGGTGTGCGGGGAACACCTCATCACACTTCCCCATTCACTATTCCACACATGAGATAACCAGATAATGGAGTTTCTTGTTTCGCACTAGTGGTATAGAATTGTATTTTTGTGCTGAATGATGATCCTAAATAGTGTGAAGTAGTGGTCAGCTGCAGTTAGCAGAGGCAATTTAATTCCCCACAGAGTACAGCTACTGAGCTTGAGATGAGAGAGTGGGTAAATATCACTTTAGGGTGTAGTAACAGAGGCCTAAAACGTATGAGCAGTTATTATTTAAAAATTGTCCAGGTATTAGGCCTTTTAGAAAAGATAGAACAGAGAGCTAAGAGAATAAACTCAATGTATAACTGCTAGATTTTTTCAGCAGTCTGAGGAAACTCAGAGTTGCAACAGTCTTGTGCAAGAGTGTACCACTGGTGCAGCTAAAGTGAATTTCCTTTTTCCCCTCTCTGTGAATTAATTAAAAATAAATGTCAAACATTAAAATATAATATGATGGTCCACAGTAATAAAATAGGGACTTGGATGGAATCTCATATTATACTTAAAATGTGGATAAAAGGGAAGTCAATTGGTTTGTAAATTTTGTAATATAGAATTTTTTTATAATTAATTTTCTTAAAGAAACAATAAAAAAGTTAATCACTTACTACAGCTTGTATATGTTATCAAATACCACACATTTCACAGGATAGCCAATAAAATTATGCAACTATGCAGCTTACCAACTTGTCAAAGCTGCAAGATCAGACAATACAAAATCAGACAACATTCCACAGACATAACATCTTGGGGGAGCAGGTGGAAATACACAAAAAACAAAAACAAAAAACTCCACACAAACAAAATAGACTGACAAAAATAGACAAAAAAAGAGGAGGGACTGAAAGGAGGGAGAGGAGGGGATGGGGAGAGGAAGTGGAGAGATCAGGTGGAATGGAAGTCTGACATGATTTGAGATCTCAGCATGCTTTATCCAAGTGTATCAAGAAACAGGGTCCAAATTAATATAGTTGCTCTCGAGATCAATAAGCTATAATTTATTTCATTCCTCACTCAGATGAGTCCAAATATCACTGCTCCATTCTAGGCATAAGCTTGCTCCTCCATTTTTATAAAATCATGCTATGATACTCCATACCTTGGGGAACACCCTGCACCCCCATATTCATCCTTCTAATATGATTGTGTGGTATCCAATGCAAACTTTGTCACATCGGGTGTCTTTGGAAGGCTCATGATGCACTGAGCATAGTTATAGTTATGTTATAGGTTGTCATTTCATGTATATAGTTATGAGGCTGAAAATGCGTCTTTGTGGCTTAAAAAAAGCCCAGGCAAAACTCTCCAAGAGCAGAGGAGCAGTTCACACCTCATCAGGGCATGTATGGGACAAACCCAGCTCAGTCTCACAGAAACGAAGGACACTGGCCTGAGCAGCAACAAAGGATCTGTTGGACTTTGCAGTGAGTCATCCCCCTTACCTTGGTCAGTTTGGGACTACAATGAGGTAATGCTTACCTGACTCTGAAGGGGAGGGGGCAAAGCCAAGAGGGAAGAACATGATAAAAGGGAGAGATGTTTGCCAGGCTCTCTTTCTTCCTCCTTCATCTACAGACACCACCATTAAGTGACTGAAGCACTGATCAAAGGGGAGAGTCTGGCTGAAGGGGAACCAGCAAGCCTGTGGTGAGAAGCATTTAAGTTTGTAAGGGCACTGAAAGTGTTAAGATCATCTTAGAATGTGTTTTGCTTTTATTTCATTTGACCAAATCTGACTTCTTGTGCTTTGACTTATAATCACTTAAAATCTATCTTTGTAGTTAATAAATTTGTTTGTTTATGCTATCTGAAGCAGTGTGTTTGGTCTGAAGTATGTCAGAAACTCCCCTTATGATAACACGCCTGGTACATATCAATTTCTTTGTTAAATTGATGAACTCATACAATCTTGCAGCGTCCAACAGGCATAACTGGACACTGCAAGACTGAGATTCCTAGGGTTGTGTCTGGGACCAGAGATATTGGCTAGTGTCATTCAGTTGCACAATCCAAGCAGCGGCTTGCCAAAAGTGCTCACTCATGTAGCTGGGAGCAGCTTCCATGCTAGATGCTGCGTGTGAACAACCCAGGAGTGGGGGTTCTCACAGCAGAGCAGGGTAAGGCTGGCTTCCAGAGTAAATGATTGGAGTTATCTAGCAGATCACTGATCCAGATAACACCAGGGGAATGTCACACATGTCCTTAGTAATCATTGTGTCACTGAACAACCAAAGTTTTTGTGGTGGTGTTAAATGCAGCATAGTGGGTACATATACTAGGATATATTTTTCAGCTGGGGTTTGCTTACTAAAGCCACTATTTTTACTCCTGTTTTCACCTATTTCCACAATTGCCAGATTGTTGCGAGTCCTACAGGATATGCATTAAGGCTCCTTTATTTTATTTCATTTTATTTTATTTTATTTTACTTTTAAGTACAGCACCAACAAACACCAGAAGAGAAGGCCCCCCATCTTGCACAACTTTTGTGGTATCCAATACATTTGAACAGAATTTTTTGCTGTATCACGCCCAGCCTGAGAGCCAAAGAAGCATCTTTAGCATTCTGTTATATGCTCAGGGTGGAGGCGTCATGTCTTGGGAGACAGGATTAGGGAGATAAATGGATCAGCAGACTGGAAACAGAATGTCTATACTAAGTAAAATAAGGGTGAACACCCAGGGAACCATTTACAAGGGGCAAGATCACAATGGATAAGATAAGCCTGGAATGTATAATGAAGAACAGAGTAAGTCATACATGGACAGTGGGTGGACAGAATGTGCTGTGCAGGGATTGGTTCCTACAAAGTGACCAAGCCAATCCTAAAATGTGTGATGTAATGTATAGAAGATGCAATGAAATGTGTAAATGTCTATAAAGGAAGAATGTGGGGTTTCATGTGAGCCGGACAAAGCACAACAGCCAATATGGTTGGTAGCTAAGCCGTTTATCTGTTATTTTCTCATTGCTTTTATACACTCCTCTTACATAATATTTTCAACCCCCTCCAAAGTCCATCACCCGATCACGGAGACATCTCGTTGGTCGAGCAGCCTCAGCACGGGGTATGCACGTGCGTCCTTCCTCTTGATTGGAGCATAGCTGTCCGCCATCTGTTGTCAACAAGGTCTGGTGTTGCCAGTTTGCCTTGGTCACGTTCCAGCTTGTAACTATTTCTCAATAATTCTCACAAATATTCTTAACTAGCTCACAAATACACCATGTTCCCACAGAAGAAGTTCATGTGTAACTTTGGACATATGGTACACACTCTACCCACCCCCTATGATTTAATCTGATCATCTTAGCTTAGTTGTATGCCATATGAAGGAACCTGAGGGATGAGACTGGAGTTGGACTGAATTCTTGGGGAACCAAGTGGAAAAAGTTGAGGAAATCGCAACACCCATGTTTTCACAAAATTCCAGACCAATGGAATTCCTCTTCATTAATAAAATATGCACAGTGAGATTTTATGAAGCAGTTGCAAGGTTGCCAGTAGCTCTGGGGCCTCTGGCAATCCTAGATCACCAGGATACAATTGATACATTAGCACATGTTTTAGTTGTAAGTATTGCCACTCTCTTGAGGGTGGCAGGTCATATGGTGTTAGAAAAGAGACAAAACTTTCATATCTGACTACTTGGGAAATCCATATGATGCCTTGGCTCAGTCAGTTCTTCCAAATTATAGTTTATCCCCACTCCAGTTTGTAAGTTTGGCAAGGATGAAAGTGATTCCTCTTAGCTAGACTAGCCCAAACACCTTAATGCAACCAGCACTTAATGCAACCACCAGGGAACTTCTTTTTCTCCATCGGATAAAAGAGAAGCTGCAAAGACCTGCAAGGGGAATTGGATACATTAACATCTGTTTAGTTTCAATCTTTGTGGGTTACCATGCTGGAACCAATTTGACATCCGTGACATCATAAAAGTGTTAGTAATTTTGTATGACTGGGAGCCTAATCCCCATGTCCCCACTGAGCTATAGGTAGCTGGAGTTTTTAAAGTGATAGTCATGGATATTGACCTGGGCCCCACATGAAGGCTCTGATAACATTATTAAATAAAAAGATGGATGGTTATATATATATAATCCACATAGAATATGGAGAGGCCTAGGCAACATATTCATTTTTATTGTATTAGCCTTTCCCCACAGGCTTAGGGACAGGGGATGCCACCTTTTTGTATAACTAGTTATTTAAGTAAAGGTGTGACACATGGCTAGAAAGGGTTAAACAGCCTGCAAAATAAATAACCCACAGAAGCCATTTGGGGAGATAATGTTTTTGTTTTTTGTATTTACATATGTATGAGTGGGGTGGACAATGTAATCAACAGTCCCTGTCTATACTGCATTCTGATAATTTAGAGGTCAAAAGAACATCCTATCATGTAAATGTATTATAAACACGGGATATCTCAATATTCACCTCTCTTTGAAATGTGGTGTGAATGGTGGCAGAACAAGTAAATGACCTTAAATTAATTCATATAGCTTAGTACCAGTGATGGAACTCCTTCAAAGTCATCCTAATTACCTTTTTTTCTCTCTGAGGAATTCCAACTTGTCAAAAGACATGAAATTGTATAAAAGATCCTTGGGTCCTGACTCTGTCATCTCAGATCTTCTTAGACTTCATTAGGGGAGGTTTGAGTCGCAATATTGAGGTTCCAGTATGCTGGTATACCCTGAATATGAGACTTAGACATTGGACTATAAACTATGAACTATTTCTGAAGGAACTCTTTGCAGCCACAAAACTCACCATCTCTGCAATGAATCTGCAAGAAAATGAATTAAACTCATGTCTGTATTTATATTGGTCTTTTACCATACTTCCTCTTTTGTTTAATAAATTTTAGTTTAGTTAATAAGAATTGGCTGTAGCATGTATTTGGGTAGGATTTGAAACATTCATTAAACTGGGAGGTAATGTGTCCCATCCTTTGGGACTGGTAGAACCTTTTCTTTTATATGATGAAATAAGATTTGCAGAAATCATCATATTTAACATGGGTACCCGGATGGAGGCCGGAAGCTGGATCACTGTATTGTTTGGACTTCTGAGTAACCAGAAGGTAATAAAGAAGCTGTTTTATGCTGGCTTGGTAAATCTAAATACTAGAATATCTGCCAGCTTTATGGGGATTGTCTGCCCCATTCTTTGCAGTTCATCCTAATTGAGTGACCACAGCTGGCTCCCCACTAGGATCCTGGTTACAAAAGGATCTAAATTTATCTTCACTAGTTTCTTAATGTTTCTTGGTACTTTCATACCTATGTACTTAATTGCATCAGTTTGCCCCATTACACGACAACCAGGAGCCTTCCAATAATTCTGAGTTTTCCAAATTTATTTTGGAACTAGATATAACTCAAAATTTGTGAATTAATAGCAGGGCTGGAATAGTGTTTTCTGTTTTACATATACACAAAAAGGCATCCTCTGTATATAACATCAGTTTATAGCCCATGGAACCATACTATATGGCTCAGATATCTGAATGAGCCCTGTAGCGAGGCTGAAGACTCACCAGCATGCACCTCCTGCTGGTCATCCTGGGAATTAGTTCTTTTCCAGCCTTTGGAGCCCCCTCTGCTGTCAGCTGTCTCACCTGTCTCAGACCCTTATCCCTCCCAGACACTGGTGCCCTTTTCCTCTGGGTTCTGCCTTAGCAATACCCCCACACTCTGGGTCTCCTCTCTCAGGGGAATCCCCAACACTCTAAATCCACCTTGCCTCAGTGGCTACTGCCATTCATCATCTAGCCCCGCCCCCCCCCACTGGGACAGACTGCAAACTATAATGGCCACTCATCATTGCCAAGGTGGTAGGACATGCTGCCTTTGCCTATCCCCAGGCTGCACCTCTGCAACCCCAGAACCTTCTTTGGCCTTACCCAAGGCCTGCTACCTGGTGGTTTGCCAGGCTGGAGCTCCCCAGCACAGCACTGCACTGCACTGCACTGCACTGCACTGCACTGCACTGCACTAGGTACCTTGCTCCCAGGCAGCTAGCCCTTCCCACTTCAGGACTAGAGTGAGACTCCTGCAGCCTGCCCCTGAAGCTCTCTTATAAGGGCCAGCTGGGCCCTGATTGAGCTGGCCATAGCTGTGGTCAGCTACTCACTCAGCTGCTCTAACTTTTTTTCCCAGCTGCAGCCCTCTCTAGGGCTGCTTTTAACCCCTGTTCTGCAGGAGTGGGGCAGTTGCCCCACTACAAGCCCATATAGCTATTGTGAGGGGCTCAAGATCCAAAACAAAAAGTCATGGAGACAATGGGCACCCTGGCTTGGCACCCCAGAAGAAGCTGAATGTATACAAGATCATATTATTGGTTGTGATGTGAGAGGCTGGGTGAGGATATAATAGTTGGATCAAGCAACTAAATACAGGCCCAAATCCAAATGTTTTTAATATATAAAACATACATGTCCAGCCCATTCTATCTAAAGCCTTATCTGAATCTAAGGCTGATATGGCTTGTAGTTCAGAGTCATCATATTTCACTGCAATAATATCAATAATTGTTAAAGGTTATCAGGGCCATTGATATCAATTAATATCATTAATATCAATAATTGTCACTGATGAACCTGACTTGATTTGGGTGTTTGATAGAAAAAATGTTATAAGATTTAATGACAGGGATTGCCTTATAGGTAATCCTATCAGGAAAGAAAGGGATTAATTTCTTTTATTTTAAGTGATAATCTGTAAAAGTACGGCTAATGTTTGCAAACAAGCATGCTTATGCTAGCAAGTTAGTGAAATACACTTGTGTTGAAAAAGGCAGTAAATAAAAGGAACTGAAACCAAATAGTGTGCTCATAAAGACACTTGATCACAAAGTGGAGTAATCAGAAGTGTAGCTGTTTGAATAATAATGTACAGACTCAGCTCAGACATACATACCAAGGTCCGACCATTGTGGTTAAAACAAGGAGAATTGAAATGGAAGATTTATACAGCTGTCCTGGGCTGCTGGAGAATGACAGTTCTTGAAGTGACTTTGCACTGTATAATGGACTGTTAAAATAAATTCAACGAGCATCAAAGAACATGAAGAAATTTTATATAAATTATATGAACTTTAAGTTGGACATTTCAGCAGCTGGTAGAATGTTGATAAAGAAACTGCAACTTGAGAAAGCATAATCGCAAAGTTGACTAAGAGATGGACTGCAAAGTGGCTCATGGAAACCAGCCTGGGAATGTAAGTTGCAGACTGGACAAAACCTGCTGGTGTTTAAGGTATGTCCCAAGATAGGACGTAGATGTTGGTACACCTAACTTGTTTTATACAAGCTGGCATGAAAAGATGCACAAAGAGATTGGAAAATTTCAGCCCCTGTTGCAAGAATTCAAAAAGCTAATGTCTTATTTCCTGATTGGATAGTGAGATAGGATGACTCATTTTGACGGGACATGTCTAATCTTTGGAAGTAATATGGGTCACCATCTGATTGGTTCATGCCAGCATCTCCAAGAAAAGGAACCAAGTTAGATCACCCAGGAGAAACAGGAAAAAATGGCCTGTCTCTTTCAGTACAGTGCTTAGTAATAACTGAAGATCCCTGGAAGGGAAAAGACTGAGTTCCTTTCCTGGTCATCTGGGAGTCTTCCTGGTGACATTAAGTACTTATCTCAAAGTAGCCACCTTTAACTCTCTCTTTCTATTTTCCAGCAATTTGGGTTTCTCACTTGCATACCATGAAAATACTATAGTTGTGTCCATCTTTCGCTTCATTTGTGGTTGTGTTGTCAACTCCTGCAATGAAGAATAACTGAGCTGAAAACTGATATCTGAGCAAAGATCTGGTGATAAGTAACAGAGACTTTCTCTGAAGTAACAACCAAAATCAGTAAAAAAATCACTTCCTGAAATGGGGTACTTCATCGATAAAGAAGTGTACATGCTTGTATATGTAGTTTAAAAATTTTTTCAGAGATATAATGTGTGTCCTTGTTATGTAAAATTTCCAATCAAGGTTGTTTTAAAGTAACTTTAAAATTGAACAAGTTGCTGTTGTAAACTAAGACTGTAGAATACTTGTACATATGACTACTATAGTTAATGGTTTCATGCTGCCTTTCAAATTCTAAGTATATACAGACATAAAAATAGACAGTGTGCAAGCTTCTTGTACTGCACTCAGTCTATACAATTTGTGTTAAATTTTGCAGTTCATGTTAGGTAGTTAGAAGTGTTCGTTAAATCCTGGGGCTAATCTAATTCATTGGGAAATAGGTAACAAGGATTGAAAACTATAGAACCTTTGGGAAGGAGACCTTGGTGAATTGGCATGTAAGTAATCGACCAAATTGTCTTGTAATCTAGCTTTGGCTTGTTTTTCCTCTGTTGTGTTAGCAACACCAGAGCTGATAATCAGTTGGCACAAGTGAGGCCCTATTCTGAGGAACTCGGTCGAAAATTGAAACAAAGTCACCTTCCCAAGATAGTGAAGGAGTATAAGTATTGATTTATACTGTGGTTTTGTGATTTGATTCAGAAAACCTGAATGGTGTTGTCATGGGTCAGGCCCACGGTCATGCCTGTGCACCCCAGCCAGGGCTGCGCAGTCTAGCCGTCAGCTCAATCTCTGCCCCAGGCTCGGGGATGCACAGCCTAGCGGCCAGAGTCAGTTACTGTCAGGATGGCCACCACCTCAGGGTGGGTGGTGGCCAGGATAGGGAGACCCAGGTCCTCCCTCTTCACTGGGTCCCAACCCAGGGCCCTGTCAGTGGTGGGGTTGCCTGCCACCAGCTCGGCAGGCATCTGGCCAAAATACGCTGAGCTAGCCTCCGGTTGTCGAACCAACTTACTGCAAAGACTCCCTAGGTTACTTCCTCCCCTCTTCTCCGCATCTCATGGCTCCCTAGTTCCCCTGGTTCCTTCTCTCTCAGTCATGTCCAGTTCCTGGGGCTTGAAGGTTGCTGTCAGCTGACTGGCCTCCACATCATGAAGTGCCCATGACCCTTCACCAGCAGCCCACCTCCTTCCCCTAGAGCAGTCTGCCCAGACTGAGCCAGGCTGCTCCTTCTTATACTTGTGTTGCACTTTGACCATGCCCACTAGGGCTGTGAGGGTGTGGCTTCCTCAGCCCACAGTGAGGGGTTAACCACTGCAGTCCCAGTGTGGGGCATGCATGCCCCGTCACAGGTGTTATCAGGCAAAATTCTAGTTTGTTAGCCAAAACATAGTCCAATACTATTTCTGCCTTCTTATATCCTACATTGTTAGTTGCTGTCTTTAGGAATATTTAATAAAATGCTATACAACTAAATTCAACTCTTGAGTCCTTTCTTTAAGTAAGCTATCAAAATGAAAAGAACCCTAAGAAAGGTGCTATGGGTAATCAGTTAATCAGTTGCTTAATTAAGATTTGTTTTATACCCTATCTTTCTTAAAGCATGCCTATTGGATTGGGCCCAGCATGCAAGATAAGCATTAGGTCATTGAGATTGAGGCATTTTGCACATATTGAGAGGTTGAAAGTTAGGTACCAAGTTAGAGCAAAAAATTAGAGTTAATAGAGTTAATATAGACAGCTACAGTGTTAGACAGCAGCCAAGCAGGTGGGTTGTGGATTGCAGTGGCATCTAAAGTCATTTGTGGATATGGGACTCAATGTCATATGAAGCCCATACAACATTGTAGAAGAAGCAGCAGCAGCTAATACAGTTAAAGTCATGGAAACATTTCTATTTAATCCCCAGATTTCAATAACATACCTTTCTCAGATTTTCACTACTCAGGCTAAACTGGAATTTTTTGAACGTTTGAACAAGATTGTGTAGAATTCTGTTTTGATAGGGAAAAATCCTGCAAAGTGACATGCACTTTGGCTGCAATCCAAGTTTAATTTGAGCATGTGAGTAGTCCCACTCACTTAATTCGACTACTTGCATATGCATACAAGTGCTTTGATGGATCAGGGCCAGAATATTCAGCATCTTGCGGGACTGAATTTTTAATCTGCTAGTCCCAGTCAATTTCACAAAGGCGGCGTTTCCATTGACAATTAGATTTAAAGAATAACAGTTTTGTGTCACTGAAGACGACTGTGAATGTGCCAATTAGTCTAAACTCTTGATCTATAATCTGTAACTCAGAAATCTACATGCAGTCCATCATGGAGCCTCAAAAGCTCCTACATCCCCGACAATTCCAGAATTGTTTGGCACCTCTACAACCCAGACAGTTCTTTTCTATTTCTAATGGCCTGCATTGACTCAGCTTTAATCAGAGTCAGTTTATGCTATTAATCATCTGACCCAGTTTCGATTTAATCAGAATACATTAACAACTTCTCTTTGGTAAAAATGAGGATTGTGTTATAAACCAACCTGAACATTTTTTCCTTGTAAGTCTTTCATAGTCCTTAATATTATGCTGCTCTCTTTCTTCACTAGCTAAACCTTTGCCACACTGTACCAGGATTTGATTTTCTAAAGATAAAATTAATTAAATATAATCAGCATCAGAAGCCTCTGTTCAAAAAGAGATCAATCGGAAATTGTTTTCACACTTCCTTACAATGGTTAGCTGAGACAAAGTCTTCTCTGTTGGGCTTAAATTCAATTGTGCTTGTACTGTTTGAATCACAACTCATTTAAGGGCAACAGTTTTGAAATGTATTCCATCATCAGTGGCTAAAACAGGCATTGTGAAAGAAGGGTTGCAGATTTGTCATAAAAAATTTGAACTGTTTGGGTGTCCGGTGCTACCTCACCACAGCTCAGGCTTAATCATATCCATCAAAGGCAAAATGTAGGGTGATTAACACATAGTTTAATTATTTTTAACCTCCAGATTTAAATGTTAGAGATCATAGGAGCCAAACTCCACAAATATGGGGCTGTTTTTAAATCTGTACACAGCTGACTTGACAGGCAACCAGCAACCTAAACTTACAAGTTGAGATTTCACTACAAGCAGCTGCTGCATGCTGCTACTAGTAGTCATTCTGATAGAGGGATGAGGAAAGGTGTGGAGATCAAGGAGTTAGGTGTAATGTTTATAATAAATATCATCTGTACCTCAGTGTGATATTATACTCCCTGAATGTATAGAGTTAATCAAAGGAGGCTGATGGTGGAAGCAAACAAGAACCAAAACAAGGGCAGAGATAAGGGGCTATCACAGGGAATACCAAGGTCCTTGGGCAAACAGCTGGGAAGCTATTAGAAGGAAATAACCCCTACCTGGTTTCTAGGGGTCTGGCAAAGCTTAATCTTCCTAATTCCAACCTAGGATCAAAGAGTATTTAAAAAACCTTAAAGATGATAGCCTAGACTGCAAAGGGGGAAGTTAGGGCTGTCAGTAGACTTAAGGTGACACAGACTGAGTTATATACTGAAAGAATTCTGCAGAAGTGCAATTTGTTTGGCCAGTTTAGAGATGGAGGTAATGGGGCGGTGTGCCACTTACAAAGCTTGCAAGAAAAAGATACGGTAAGTTAAGACCCAGGAATATGGGACTCTTTGTTGTTTTAACCCATTTTCCTAAATGGTGTGTTCTCTTTGGCAAGGAACATGTACTTTGAAGAAGCTGTTCTTGAATCATTTTAATCAGCCACTGTCACAGGCTCCTGAAGTAAAAAGACTTACAGGTGCCAAACCCAATAGGTCCTGTTGTGTTAACACAGTGTGGAAACAGGGGCCTTGTTGTGTTAACATGGTGTGAAAACAGAGAGGCTGTACAAAAAATTGGTCTATGGGTATTTCTTCCCTGAACACTTAGCCTGGGTGATTGGCACTCAGATCTGAACATTCACTTTAGCCTAGGCTGAGTGTGAGTGTCCCGACAGCACAGCTTCTACCCACAATAATGTGTCTTCACTGTTTCTTCACTTTCCCATGTGTATCTGAGGTCATACCCTCTGGTCTTGTGTGTAGAGGTTCTAGGATTCTTTTCCAGTCAGCTGAGCCATTGTGGGAGAACCTGTCCATCCTTCAGGGTGGAATTGTGTAAAAGGCATTGGGGGACTATCAGCACTCAAGTAACACTACCTGTGTTCTCACTACCAAATGCTTGGATTACAGCCCAATTTAAAGTGGAACTCAGGCTCTAATACCTTCCCTCAGGTCAGGCTTAAAGTACTCCAATCCTGGATCAGATTTGTCATAAAAGATTTGAACCGTTTGGGTGTCTGGTGGATTAACTGTGCAGTGAACATAACATAAGAACAGCCATACTGGGTTAGAACAATAGTCCATCTAACCCAGTATCCTGATCATGTTAAGTAATTTGTGTTTAAAAATTCCATATAGATAGATTCAAGTTCTGTGCTTAAATAAATGCCATCTCATTTACTAAATCATCCCAACTGTGAAAGGTCAAATTCTGTCCTGACTTGCAGTTCATGGAACATAACTGAGTTCTCTGGAGTTAAATAGAGTAACTCAGGGAAGAATCTGGCCCTACAACACCACATAGAAAAGGAAAGTATTGTGGTGTTGTAGTAGGTAGGGAATCAGGAGACTGGTTCTATTGCCTGTTCTGCATCAGAACTGCAGTGTGGCCTCAAATAATCGATTTCACCTCTCTGTGCCCTGGTTTCCAGTCACTCTTTGTCTTGTCTATTTAGACTGTAAGCTCTTTGGGGAAAGGACTACCTCTCAATATGTGTTTGTACACAATGGAGCTCCAGTCTTAGTTGGATCCTCTTGGCAATACCAGAAAATAAATTATCTGAAAACTAGTCTTAATTCATAAACAAATCATTGATTGAATTAAGAATCATAAAAAACCTGAAAACATGAAGGGACTGTGATTTTGAAAAAGGCCCAGAAAACCTGCTTTATATTTTGTATTTATTTCATGTTCTGGTTCCTCCCAAGAAACAGCTCCACAAGTCTACCATGAACCTCAACTTTCTCTTCTGATCAGACAGAGCCTACAACAATGGGAAAAGGGGGGTAAAATATGGCTATCAGCTGGTATAAAATCCATAGTCACATTGACTTCAGTGGAAATATGAAATTTACACTGACTCTCCATCCTTCACTACCCACCCCCAAGATTATGGCTCACTAATAGGATTCCTGCATATAAGAAAAATATGATTAAAATAGGAAATCTAAGAATCCCACAGTACTTCAGATTCCTTTTGTATATGCTTTTTTTTCTCCAACAGGCAGAGGAATGGGATGAAAAGGGCTAGTACTTGCATCACTGTAGACCACCAGAATATTACACAGGTTTCCTGGATAATCTGTTGAGCTGGAATAAGAATAATTTAAAATTTGAGAAACACAAAAGGAAAACCTAAGGTTCCATCTAAGATGGAAGACGTCTTCAGTTCTTGATTAACTAGTAAAGCTATGTCAAGGAAATTCATAAAGAGATGTGCCTTTGGGGTCCACCTAAGAACGAGTTCAATTTTTTCTTATAGCTGGAAGAGCTCTCTGAATCATAACTGAAGGGATAATCAAATTAATGACCCCCTAAAAATCTGCCAGTTCCCTCTGTTTCTCGGAAACCATGCTGAGCTTTTATTACTTACCCAGTAGGAGTCATTTCCACATAAATGTCAAAATAAAGATAGAAATATTTTGTCCAAAGAACCATAGATCAGACAGAAAAACAAATACACTGTGATCTAGCCAGCTGTTCGGTTCAAATTGAGATGAACTGCAGTAACATTAGGAGGCCTATTGGGTAGGCCTGGATGAACAACAAGAAATCCATTTTGTGAACAATGTTAAGGTTTATTTTTGTTCTGTAAGGCCAGGGGTGAAAATAGCTTAAAGGATTTACCGGTACTCCGGAGTCCTGAGTGGGGCATGCCCTCAACAGGAAGAGGCGTGGCCTCAACCAGAAGAGGCGATTTAAATCATCCCCTTGCAGCTGGGAGCCTCGGGGCTCAGGGGTGAATTAAAGGGCCCGGGGCTCCAGCTGCCGCAGAGCTCCGGGCATTTTAAATCCCTGCTGGAGCCCGGCTGCCAGAACCCTCAGGTCGGGATTTAAAGGGCCTGGTGCTTTGGTCACTACGGAGAGCCCCCGCCTGAGCCCCGCTGCCATAGCTCTGGTGGCACTTCAAAGGGCCTTAGGCTCCCCTCAGTGGCTGGAGCCCCAGGCCCTTTAAATCCCTGCCTGAGCCTGGCTCCGGCTACTGGGCTCCGGCGGTTCTTTAAAGGGCCCGGTGCTCCTGCCACTGCGGGGAGCCCCAGGATCTTTAAAGCCCAGCCCAAACCCCACTGCTGGAGCTCCAGAGATGATTTAAAGGGCCTGGGGCTCCCTGCAGTGACAGGAGCACTGGGCCCTTTAAATCACCGCCGTGGAAGCTGATCCGGTCCAGCACAGCATACGGGTTCTTGCCAGTATGCCGTACTGGACCGGCTTACTTTCACCTCTGTGTAACCTGAGATGTGGGAAACCTAGATTCAAGTCCTCACTCTGCCTGATTTGAAGCAGTGCTTGAACATGTGTCTTTTACATCCCGGATAAGTGCCCTAATCACAAGGCTATTCGCTATTCTATGGAAGCGGGGTGGTGTATATGTGTGTGAGGAGGTCTTTATCTATTTTTTTTACCCATGGAAAACCAAAAATACTACACAGTAATTCCATTCACATCAGTGACACTACTTGAAGAGAAAGGTACTAGTCAACAGGAATGAGGATGACAGAATATGACCCTTAATTAACGGGAATGGCAGAACAGATTTGTGTGAGTCAGAACAACTCTGAATAAAGCCACACCTGAATCTTTTGAAAGGGTTGAAGTATTTGTTTTAAGGAGACCACCTCTCTCTGCCTCTTTTCGTGGCCTATGAGAATCTTAGCAAAAAGATTGAAGGGCTTAATACAGGATATGCTGAAGTCTGCACTTCTTTTCTAAGCATGAAAACTCAAAATACAGGTACTCAGCCAAGCCCAGTAAATCTTTGTTAAAATGGTGCAGGGGTGAGGGGGAGGAGATGGGAAAAGGGGGGGGCAGGTAGAAGGGGTTGTAATGTACTAGGCAGACAAGGTCTTTCCCAAAGATTTTGCCAGCAAAGAAGAGGAGATCCTGAAGCCTTTCTGTGGATGTGCCAACTGCTGTTGGTAAGCAGAGAGGGAAACATTTCCCTCAGCAAAGGTAAGAGATTCTGATAGTTTTGTCTCCACAAAACACAAATATAATCCCCATCCAATCAGTGTATCTCTCTGTCTCCCAATGGTAGTGGCAGGGCCATGTATAAAGGTTGATGAGTCTGCTACAGATTTGGATAACAGAGTTAGCTGGGTTTGTAAGGATCTTTGGGTTCATTAAATAACAAACCAGTTAATGAGAAAGGAATAAAACTTAAATAAAACAAACTGTAGAGCTTCTGAAATGAGCTGCTGCACACAGCCATGCATTGTACTCAACCCCTCCCTCCTCTTATGATCCCAACTAATTGTTCTGGAGGGAGGTGGAGCTGTATTCTTGTATTTACCGCCAGCACCAAGCAATCCCACAGGATCAGAATCATCAACACAGTATTTTACGCAGTAACGTTTTTCAGTAAACGAAAGGGATTTGCCCTAAAACAACTTAAATTGATTAGCATGAAAAATCTTATTCACATTTTTCTTATTTCCAGTAACACAGATTTTATACACAGATGAACTTAATTTATCTACAATGTAGTAAGGGCCAAGCCACTTATGACACGTTACGTTCAGGGACAGCACAGGACAAAAGTAAAACCTGGTCTCCTACTTCCCAATTATTTTTTCTTACCCCCTTGTCAAAATATATCTTTGATTTTTCCTTTTCTTTTCCCAATTCATGAGCTACATACAGGTGTACTTGAGTAAGGTGTTTTTGCAAAATTTGCATAAAAACATCCGTTATAATTCCTTCAATGTGTGCATTACTATTTCTCAGCATTTTCATTTCTCTCCTGTCATTATTTCAAAGGGAGTGATGTTAGTGGCACTAGCTGGAGTAGCTCTGAGTGCCATCTGGGAATTAAGCTATCTCAGTCCTTTCCATTCATGGACACACATTTTCTTAACATCAGTGTGATAGTTTTATGCACCCAGTCCACCTGTTCTGAGGACTGTGGGTTATAAGGAATGTGGAACTTTTGTTTTATTCCTAATGCCAACAAACAGTTTTGCATGACAGCTCCTGTAAAATGAGTTTCTTGAACAGTTTCCAGTTTTGCTGGTAAATCCCATCTGGAGAAGACCTGTTCTACCAATACATGTGCCATAGTTAAGGCTGTGTTGGTTCTCAATGGGAAAGCTTCAGTCCATTTTGAGAATGGATCTACTACGACCAAGAAATATTTGTTTCCCTTTTTAGTCTTTGGTAACAGACCAACAAAATCAAACTGTAAATTAGACCATATTTATTTGTAGTCTAAGGGGAGCTTTTTTTGCTTGTTGGATTCTTTTGTGCACAGCTTAAGCAATTGGCACAATATTCTCTTATATCTTTTTTCATCTGTGACCACCAGCCAAGTGATTTAAACCTCTCCATTATTTTGTCTGTTCCCTGATGTCCTACTGAGGGTACATAATGGACTAAGTACATTAAATGCTTCCAGATTAGTTCTGGTACCACCTATACTGGTATCTCATTCCCATGATATATGAGCAAAGAACTCCCATTTTTGATTCATAATGTTTTAAAGGTGAATCTTGTGACAATTCCTTTTTTCCCTGTAAATGTTTAATAGCTTCTAATAACACTGCATCCTGCTTCTGTAGTGCTGGCAAGTCAGTCACTATCTCTGTAATGCTGACTGCTGTGCTGTATTTCTGCAGTATTTACTGGTGGAATCATGGTGCTCCTGATTTTGTGTGAAAATGTCCACTTCTCCTCTTGAGCACATTGTTTCACCAGAGAATCAGCAACAGAATTTTTCAGGTGAAAAGAAGCTGTTTTACTATGACTTTTCACCTTGAAAACAAAGGGAGGGGAAAAAAGGGGTTATGCAAGGGAAGCAATGTAAGAAAGTAGTGAGGCATAAGCCAAAGGAGATCCATCAGAGGATACAAAGTTGTGAGAATGCCAAAAAGTAAGAAATTCTGTAAGAGCATTACAGGCCCATGCAGAATCAGATAGGAAAAGCAACTGTAAATCAGAGGTAGTAAAACGTTCCAATGCACATGTGTCAAGGTTCCTTCCCCACTCTGAACTCAAGGGTACAAATGTGAGGACCTGCATGAAGAATCCCCTAAGATTATTTTTACCAGTTTAGGTTAAAACTTCCCCAAGGTACAAACTGTTTTACCTTTTGTCTCTGGACTTTATTGCTGTCACCACCAAGCATCTAACAAATATATAACAGGGAAAGAGCCCTCTTGGAAACGTCTTTCCCACAAAAATCCTCCCAAACTCTACATTCCTTTCCTGGGGAAGGCTTGATAAATATCCTCACCAATTTGCATAGGTGAACACAGACCCAAACCCTTGGGATCTTAAGAACAATGAAAAAGCATTCAGGTTCTTAAAAGAAGAATTTAATTGAAGAAAAAGTAAAAGAATCACCTCTGTAAATTCAGGATGGTAAATACCTTACAGAGTAATCAGATTCAAACATAAAGAATCCCTCTAGGCAAAAACCTTAAGTTACAAAAGACACAAAAACAGGAATATACATTCCATTCTGCACAACTTATTTTATCAGCCATTTAAACAAAGCAGAAATCTAACGCATATCTAACTAGATTGCTTATTAGCCCTTACAGGAGTTCTGACCTGCATTCCTGCTCTGGTCCCGGCAAAAACAACACACAGACAGAGAGAACCCTTTGTCCCCGCCCCTCCCCCCAACTTTGAAAGTATCTTGTCTCCTCATTGGTCATTTTGGTCAGCTGCCAGCGAGGTTATCTTAGCTTCTTAACCCTTTACAGATGAAAGGGTTTTTTCCTCTGGCCAGGAGGCATTTAAAGGTGGTTAGCCTTCCCTTTATATATATATGACAACATGTCATAGCAGTGAGTTCAGCATATTGCACTGAGTGGAGTGCACATGAAAAAGAAAAAAGAAAGTGATGGAGAAAAAATGTAGAGGCCGAAACCAGTAAAAAGTTTCCCATCTTTTTAGAATCCATCTTTAAAATACACAGGAATGACGATGTGTCAGAGGAAGGAGGTAATGGACTGAAAAACTGGTGTATAGAAAAGGTTGGTGTCAGCATAGGACACTTGTGAGGGACACCATCATACAAAAGTGCAAAAGGGAGAGGTGAAAGTGTAGACAAAGGGGGAACAGTTAAGTCCTTGTCCTGCAACAGCAGTGACCAGTGAGCTAATCAAGCATTAGAGACCTGTCCATCCTTGAATGATTGGAAAGAAGAAATTTAGTTGATGTGTGTGTTGTATGTATAATTATGGAAGAGAGACCAATTAAAAAGATAAAATGTTTGATTGCCCAATAAGTAGTTAATAAGTTACATTTGCACACAGAATACTTGAGTTTCACTGGTGAAAGTACTTTAGAAGCAAAAGCAATAGGCCTTTGTCATGGATTTCTTGAGAAAGACAGCGGAGAGCTCTCTTTCTCTTGTGGCAACTTCCAAATAAAAAGGTTTGGTCTGGTCAGGTGTTGCCAGAACTGGAGCAAAGGCTACAGTTTGTTTCAAAGCAGTAACTGCCTTTGTATGTTCCTCTGCCCAGCACCATTGCACTCCCTTTTGAAGAAGGTGGTACAAAGCAGCAGTGACAGATGCAAAATCAGGTATGAAATCACTGTGGTAGCCAGTTAGAACTAGAAGAGATCTTAAGCTAGATGCACTAGTAGGTAGATGCAAACACAAAATTAGGTTTAACTTTTGTTGAGATGGTGTTCATCCTTCCTTAGAAAGAGTAATTCCTAAAAAGGAAACTGACTGAGTGAGCAGGTGAGTTTTTGTTGGCTTACACTTTAGTAGTTATAGCAGTTTCAGTAGTCCATCTAGCAGATTGAGACGTTCATCTTGGGTAATTGTAGCAAGGCACAAGTCACCAATATACTGAACAAGATTAGATGGTTTAGAAAAAGGTAACAGTTCACATTTAATTTGACTATGAAAAATAGAAGGAGAATTTTGAAGTCCCAGGGGGCAAAGATTCCATGTAAATTGCTGCCCTTCAAAGGTAAAAGCCAGTTTATATTGACATTTGGGATCCAATCTCCATTAGAAATATCTAAAACAGAGAACAACTGTGTATCTGGAGAAAAAGATTTCAGCAAATCAGGTGTTATGGCTACATGCAGAGTAACCTGATTCAGTGTGCAATAATCAATTGTGAGTCTCCAAGACCCATCAGGTTTAACCACTGGCCAAATCGGAAAGTTATTTGTAGAAGTGCAGGAGCGGAGGACACCCTGCTGTGCCAAAGAAACAATATTTTCTGCAGTAAATGGTTTTGCTTCATCTGGGTAAAGATATTGGCATTGAGGGGGTGGATCTGGCCCTGTAGTCATTACAGTAACTGTCATCCTGCCACAATCATGTTTGTGTTCAATAAAAGCTGAAGCATTTGTTTCCACGAAAGGTTCCAGAGTAGCCTTCGAAGGATGAGTCTCATAAATTACTGATAAATTATATTGTGCAGGTTTCTTAATCATAGCATTTGCATGTGAATCGGGAATGACAATTGGATTAGTTCCACAAAAAGATCCAGTAACAGCACACAACAAGCGATTAGTAAAATCAACTATACACCCTTATAGAACCATAAAATCAGAGCCAAGTATATTTTGAGGTACAGGCAAACATGTAAGTGCAAACACATGCATTTGTTGCATTGGTTCCTATAAGGACAGGCAGTGTCACAGAAAGAGTAGAAGATACAAAATTACTAGCCAAAGTTTCCAAAGCTAAAGGCTTACCAGAAGAAAAGGAAGACACAAAAGGGTTAATTTAGTGCAAAAGATAAATGGAGGCTTAGGTGTCAATTAGAATACTTAATTGGCAGCCTCTTGCCAAAGCTAACACACAAGGGTGAAAAGAAAAGGAGTACTTGTGGCACCTTAGAGACTAACAAATTTATTTGAGCATAAGCTTTCGTGAGCTACAGCTCATTTAATCGGATGTAAAATGTAGCTCACAAAAGCTTAAGCTCAAATAAATTTGTTAGTCTCTAAAGTGCCACAAGTATTCCTTTTCTTTTTGCGAATACAGACTAACACAGCTGCTACTCTGACACAAGGGTGACCACAACTATAAAGTTGCAAGTGGCACAAAACTTTACATGAGGCCTGACATCCTCATTGTGAAGAAGACGGTTCTGGAGAAGCAGTGGGTGTTGTATGTGCTGCTCCTGGGGCTTCATTTGTTTGGTTATGAACTGTAGTCACTGCATCAATTTGATCAGGCAGCCTACTTACTTTCTTTCTAAGATGTTGATAAGGATCTAGAGGATATATTTCCTGATCCTCCTGATGCAGTGCATGGGATGCATGCTGTGTATGTTGAGGGGTGTTATAATTTTCTCCCATGCCTACCCTTTGGCATGGTGGGGGTTTCATGACCAAGAGGATGATCAATAAGGGTCTTTTCCACTTCCTGTACCGCGAGCATAGTTAAAACCTTCCCTGGTTTTATTACACACAGTTGACTTCCATCCAGGGACGTTTTTTCTGCTTTTTCTTAAAACCTTGAGTTTGGAGTGTCCTCCTGCTCATGTTTAACCCTTCGGGTCCTTCCATTTTTGTTATGTTTGCAGCGGTTTTATTTTTGCCTGCTTCAGCCTTACTGGTCATGATACTTTCGTTTGCTCTGACCATTAAACCAAAACTTCATTTAGGGGGATGTTTGGTTTTTCTGCTAATTCCATTTTATTTTTGATCCCAGCACTAGAATTATTAACCAGCACATTTACATACTGGGAGTCCTGATGCTAATTAACAGTATCATTTATCTTATTCATTTGCCATGCAGAAGACAGCCTCTCCTGATAATTTGTAGGATGTTCCCCTGATGACTGTTTAATATTTGCCACCAGAACAACCCCCGTTTGTCCAGGATTTAAAATTCCCTGCATTAAACGGCATTAACTGCATTAAAATTTTATCAAAGCCCTTTTGGCCAGTTCTAAAACTGTCTGGAAGCACACTCCATGCTGCCTTCTCAACTGTCATCTGCAATTTTTTAATCAGATCTTCCTGAGTTAAATGATGTAGTTCCTTTTGTTGTTTAATTCTACTTACATGCAGAGAGATAGAATCCCCTTTTTCATATGACCCAGAAGTTGAGCTAAAAATGTGTTTTAATATTAGTAACAGTCCCTGACTTTTCAGTTTTAGTGGAAGTCTCTAATCTATTTATTTTAGAGTTGGAGGCAGACTCTAGTGGCTGCCAAGGCTCTGTCTCCTCTTCCTCAGATTCTGTTTCTTGAGCTTCTTCCTCAGATTTCCCTCCCCCCCCCCGAATTAATCAAACTCTGATGACCTGTGGTGGCTGTTTGTTAGGACTGTATTCTTGTTCTCCCTGCCGCTACAGGAATCTTAACCCTTTCACCACCTGCTCTCTCTCGCCTCATCTACCCATGGATCCACATACTCATAACCGTACTCCTGACAATCCCAATAAACAAATACGGCGGTGCTCTGTGTGGCAGATGATCTGGTCTTAAAGCTGCTATCTGCCCCCTGAAAGCTGTGACCTGTTCCTTTAAATCCTTCTCTCTCAACTTACACTGACTGTGATCTTTCACCATGAGTCTTCCTGCTGCAACCTGACTCTGCACTATCCTACATGCACTTTTTAAATCCTAAGCTTGCAATTTCCACCTTAATTTCTCCTTTCTCTCCTGACTGATTTATTCCTGGATGTACCCACTTTTATCCTTTGCCTCCTGCAAATTACAAGACAAGGAGGTGTTTAAACCACTGACACCCTCCAGTTGTTTTACTTCTTTGTTTTGCTCCTTTTTTGCCTCCAAATCATATTTCAATTCCTTCATTTTAATAACCATATTATTTAAAGCCATGTAAATTACATACAGACGTTGTATAGCCATGCATTTTAACTGTTTCTCTTTCCCTTTTCTACCTTTCCTCTCTGTCTCTTCTTCAATCAACTTACACACATATTTCCAAGGATCATGTTCATCAATTGCTTTTAATACAAATAAGTGGTTCTTTGCTCAATAACATAGTTTATTATAAAATTCTCTAGGATATTCCCCTTGTCAGCCCGACATTTTACTTATTTAACCTATTTCAATATTTTATCTTAAACTTTATTATTTTCCGCAGGTACCTTTTACTGCTGAGTAGCTGAATGTGCTATGCATTCAGGCATCAGAACAGTAGAAAAAACCCTCTATAAGCTGTTCCTTGCCTTTTACCAGAAAACAGAGGTCTCTATCCCAGGTAATCTGGATCAAATTGATACCGTTATTGACAATCACGTCTTGGTCACCAATTTGTTGCGTGTCTGAGTTAACGACTCGAAATTGTCGAAATAACAGGCTCATTTAAATGATTTAATCTAAGGTTATTAGTCAGAGATTAGTACAGCACTATATAGAATTCAGAAATAAATAGATCTATTACCACCCTTTGTTGTCAGACTAGCAGCTGGATATGTATCTTTCCTGCATCTGGAAGAGACACACAGTTTTCATTCCCTCAACCTATGTTTTCCTATCACTACCATTATATTTCATTCCCTCAACCCATGTTTTCCTATCACTACCATTATATAGGGTTTCAGACAAAGGAAACCTAGTTGCCAAGAATTTCTCCCAGAAACTTATGTGTTGATGTCAATTCTATACAGTCTCATGTGACTCATGTGACAAGGCATGACTATTTACAGCTGAGAGGACTAACAATTCTTCAAGTTAATATCTCTCAGTAGGTCTAACTTACCCCACAATCATTCTTCCATGTTGATTTCCCCAATAGAAAACATCTGCTACAACAATAATTTCTTATTAGTTTTCCAAGATTAGATACAGCATAATAAATAAATTCCTGAATAAGGTTACTTATTGGTCAAGAACAGTGTTATAGGCCTTAAAATTCAGACATACTCTTTGTTGAAGTTAAATATTCTAAAGAATAGTTACTATCTATAAATCAAATATACAGAAGGTAAGAACTAAAGGTATTATTGTTTACTAACAGGTACTAACAAACACCATGTAACAATCTTGGGGTTCCTTAAATAACAAACCAGTGAATGAAAAAAGCATAAAATTGTAATAAAACAAACTAGAGTGCTTCTGTAGTGAGTTGCTGCACACAGCCTTGTGGTGTTCCCAATCCCCGCCTCCAGGGCACATCTCCAAATTCCTGTGTGCATAATACTGTCTCTTATGAGGAAGCATCTCTAAATCATAATCTTCTACAAACATACCTCTATAGGACTCATGTATTAAGATGTGGAGGTTCCTACTGAGAGCCCCATTGCCAATGTTATATTCAGGAGTATGGATTTATATGAATGACTTTGGATATGCCCATTCCTAGTAAAAGGAAATCATACACCTGGCAGAAAGTGGCTCCTCTTTTTGTCTGTATTACATTAAACATGATGGCTCCCTTTATTTGATTGGACCATGTGGACAACAGTAATTTACATATTAAATAATTATTTCAACATAACCAAAAGAAATGCGGAGAGTGTGAACAAGTATACATAACAATCAGAGATATTCCAGGAGAGACTGAGACAGAGAGTAGGCAAGAAAAAAAAAACTCCATTGTATTTAATTGAGCTGTCAGCTCACAAAGTGATATTGTTTTATAGCATGACATGACATAATTCATAACTACTTCTAACATAGGATGATAGAAGAATTACAAAATGCCATAAGATATTGCTGGCAAATTAAAGGGAAAAAGACTTCACTGAGAGACTATTGATTATTAGGAAAGCATAAGAAAAAGTAGCTGAATATATAAGGGGAAGTACTTATAATAAGGCTAAATATGACAGTTATCAGACTTCTCCTTGATATATCAAGGACCATATGTACCGCTGGGTGAATATTACAAGAAAGCATATGTGAACATTCATTCAAATAATAAATGTGATTTCACGTTGACAATAGTAACAGCCTTCTTAGTAACTCTCTATGCAAAACTGAATGAACAAAGGTTTGTTTACCCAACTGTTTGAAGAGAAGAGTTGTTATGGATATGGTACATGTGTCTGATGACTATTCACATATAGATGTTTGGTGGTCATCTTGATCACTATTTCAGGGGTTTGCCAGGGCTGGTCAAAGACCCAGGCAAGGAGCATCTTTGACGCCTGCCCCCATGTGTTAAACTTTGGAATACATTATTTTTTATTGCATTTGTAGCCCATTTCATGGCTTTGCTACACAATTTGCATTTGTGATTTATCCCTGTCATATAAGAAAATACATTTGCTAGGATCTGTAAATTTGTATTTCTTCAAGACATAATAAGCAAATAAAAAGTCATTTCCTCTAAGCTTATAGAAACGTTTTAATTTTAAGAATAACTGAAATGTACTAACGTTAAGATATTGAATGGTACATCAACATTGGGAGAATATTAAATAGTGTTACCATAGGTGACAGACTTAGAATGTTAACCCTAATCCTTTAGTTCAAAAGTTCACTTTTCTTGCCTTTGCCCTCGCGAACTGAAGCACAGCATCAGAGAGATCCAAAGATTGTCAATTGGTATTTAAAGTGATAAAATAGCAAGCAACATCAGTCTCTCATCAGCCATCATTGATCAAAGAGCCTGAGCTTCAAAAAATCAGCAAGGATTTCACTGTTAAGCCAAGCTGGTCGCCTGCCATATTTACTATTCTTTCTACACATCGGGATGGTTTGTCCCTGTAATCTCAATAAGGATTCTTTAAAATACAGCCAACTCTCCTGGACTCCTTTCCCCCTCATGTTATTTATATTGTTATGTAGATAGGGGTTCCATAGATATCTCTGGCATCTCATTAAATATGTCCTTTATTAGTCACTACTTACACAGTATAAGTCTTAAAACATAAGTACACTTTCTAAATTACACATTAAATCAAGGTTCACAATATTGCAGCTAGGCTCTCACTTCACTTGTGCTCATTTTTATATTTCACTGACTGACTGGTGATGCCCCACCCCTTATATTTATGCGAGGGCATGGCTGACAACATTCTGGGAGATTTGAGGAAAATGTAGTTCTCTGATAGTCTGGAAGGTTCCAGAAGATTCTACAAATATACTGAACATGTTAGGAGGTTAGTGAAAAAAGAATCCACATATGGAATACCTGAAACATTTTACTTTCCCTTTTGTCACTAACAACAAAAACAGCACCCTGACCCTGGTGCCCCCCAAGCCTGGCTCTCCTTGCTGTGGCCTGGGTTTGCTGCCACTAAATCTGGTGGTGGAGTTAGCAGTCATCCAGTAAGTGTGCAGAAAGAATATCATGTGAGTAAGTTGGCTAAGCAGAGTAGATAGCAGCAAATACTCAAAGCAATAGTTGCAATTAGTATTCTATTCTGACAGCAGATATCACCTTACTCTGTGAGTTATCCCACTGGAGACTATTTACAGTGAATAAGGCTGATTGTATTGTATTCTGAATAAATTGCTCTTGAGACTGGTGTGAAATCAATAATATAGAGAAACAGGTTAGGTTATCTAGTTCATTCCAAGGCCAGTACAGGTTTTTTGCTACAGGATATTTTCTAATTATTGTCTAGTGTCACTATGTGTATCACACATTGTCTGTGCATGCAACCAGAAGTGCATTGGCCTCTTTTTCTGCTATATGCATTGCAAACTCATACCAAATTACTTAACTACTTGCAAGCATAGATCTCTTTTGATATTATTGCTTTCCAAGTGTCCTCTGAAAATCTGGATATCTGGATTGTGTTGTGCATATGTATTTACTTGAATTATTGTCAAACAGGCTTTCATCAATCAACACACAGGCTAATTGCAGCAATTGTCAGGTACTGTAAAGCAACAGCTATTATCAGCAAGGGTTCCTATAGATAGAAGTATGATTTTATATTTGTATGTAATGAAAATGCAGCTCTGAACTCAGTGACAAGAATAATTTAATCAAAAAAAGCCAAAGAAGACATACCTGAAACTTGGGTCTAATAATGTTTCACCTATCAATTCTACTCTAGATATAGTTCCTAAGCTCTGGAATTATGTACATATGTCATTGGAAACATCTGACCTGATTTTCAGAGGGGCTGAACAGCCACAACTCCCTTTGATACTAATGGAAGCTTTAAATGCTCACCACAACACTTTAACAAAACCAAGCCATTTTTATTTCGATGAATAAATATGGATTTTATGTGCCTTTGAGCACCTAATGTTGAGCTATCTAACAAAGAAAAAACAAGCAGCACTGGGATTATCAAACATACAGAGCCAAACAAATCACAGTTTCTTCCAAAGTAATGATGTTAATTCAAATAAATAACAGGGCTCAGTGACTTCTCAGAAAAGCTTTCTCCATAAACACACACAAATGGGAAGTAGGTAAATATGAATGGCATTTTGGGCTGTATAAGTAGGATCATTGCCAGCAGATCAAGGGATGTGATCGTTGCCCTCTATTCAACATTAGTGAGGCCCCATCTGGAGTACCGTGTCCAGTTTTTGGCCCCACACTACAAGAAGGATGTGAAAAAATTGGAAAGCATCCAGCGGAGGACAACAGATTTGATTGGGGGCTGGAACACATGACTTATGAGGAGAGACTGTGAGTGAACTGGGATTGTTTAGTTTGCAGAAGAGAAGAATGAGGGGGGATTTGATAGCTGCTTTCAAGTACCTAAAAGGGGGTTCCAAAGAGGATGGATATAGACTGTTCTGAGTGGTAGCAGATGTCGTAACAAGGAGTAATGGTCTCAAGTTGCAGTGGGGGAGGTTTAGGATGGATATTAGGAAAAGCTTTTTCACTAGGAGGGTAGTGAAGCACTGGAATGCATTACCAAGGAAGGTGGTGGAATCTCCTTCCTTTGAAGTTTTTAAGGTCAGGCTTGACAAAGCCCTGGCTGGGATGATTTACTTGGGGATTGGTCCTGCTTTGAACAGGGGATTGGACTAGATGACCTCCTGAGGTCCCTTGTTCTGATATTCTATGATTCTATGAAGGAGTGGTATAGATGAGATTTAAAGCTTTTTACTTTTCATTGGATTCTTTTTTCTTTTCTTTTTTTTTTTTTTTTTGCTGATTATTATAAGGTCACCTCTCAGGAATCATCACAGTTGTTTACAAAACATTATCATTCAGGGGATCATTAAGTGCTTCAATGATGCACTGACATATAGGAAAGACAATTGAAAATGGAAGAATTCTGCTCTCAGAGTAGTGTTATAAAAGGTATAAAGAGATAAAAACTGATGCCCTGACTTAGTCTATTATTCAGATCCACCTCCCAATGAAGGCAAAGTACTTCAGAATTTGTTCTACAGAGTTTATATAAACAATAAACATGCAAATGTTAAACATTCTATAGCAACCATTTCATTCCTAGTATCCAGCTTTTGAATACTGGAATCAGAAACTGAGGGATTGTGTAAAATCATAGGTATAACCTCTCTAGATTTGTGGCCACCACTCTGGAAGAGAAGAGTCAAAAATTACCTTCAGAACATCCTTACACTGAGCCTACTGCATGCTGGATCAAGCCGAGATGAATTTAGTGGATTTGGGTGGATACTGTGCAGATATGTTCAATAGAGCTATAATTATGTATTTCATTGATTGTTTGTCACTGATTTGATTTAAAGAGCAGCCAGTAACCAGGGGCTCATGCAATCATTTCTATTACAGCGATCTGAAACCATCTTTGACATAGAATTGTTCAGGTCTTTGCAAAACGGGAATATAGGCAACTAGAGTGAGAACTATTCAAGATGCATAAAAATCTGCTGCTTCACTAAATTAGGGCTCTTTCCTTATTCCAAAATCTATATGTGATATTTTACAAATAATGAGAGACTGTAGAAATCTGACAAATTTCACAAAGGAATTGATGTGCTAATTCTACCAAGATTGCTCTGTTTATTGCCTTCATCCATTTGTTTAATGCAACTTAAGGTGACATAATGAAAAGACAAAACCATTCATAGACAGATATAACTGCATCTATTTGCTATCTCCATCCTTAGTCCATTTAGTCATGCAGTTTTGATCATATTTCATCTGGACAATTTGCTAATGAAGTGGAGAACAGTGAGATGATGCAAATAATACACATTTAAAAGTTACTATTTATTTAACTGAACACATAGAGTGTTATACATTTATGGTTAAAGCACAATTTATGAGTCCTTTGTCATTAGAATAATCTATATTCCAGATTGTTTTGTTTAATATATTACTTTGAAGAAATTATGTAAACAGTGACAATCAGTGAGATAGTTCATCTTGTGCATGACTCCTATTGAGTTGAGCTACTGGGAATGACAAACATTTACTGTTATCAGCAAAGAAACCTATCAGCATCAGTTAAGAACTCATCATGATAAAAGCAGAATTTCTGGCACCTCAGGTTTCCCATTTTAACACTATGGTGGAATCACTACCACTGCAGAATCAATGATTTACCCAAGTCTCTCATCTGCAGGTCCTCTTCCCATGCCTGTATCCATACTCCTTGCTTTTCGCAGAAAAGGGCTTGTTATAAAGAAGGACAATATAAAAATATAGTCAGGTGAGGATCTGACACTTTATACATAAGATAACTGGGGGTAAACACTTATCAGTAGAGGAGTTCCTAAATACATTGCAACTAGTCAGTGATAATGAAAAACCTGTGTGATTGAGGAGATTAGTTAATATATCCCTAAAAAGGGTTCAAATCATGCTGTCTAAATTGTATTGTGAATAAAGTACAAAACAGCAATGTGGTGTCTTCACACCTTCCTGAGTTTTCAGTCAGTTCAGCAATTATTATAATTTGTAAAGATGAAAGGTTGATTTTTGCTATACCTGAGAATTTCATAATATAAAGTTATTCATTCATGGACTGTTATCTTAAAAGGAAAAGGCATCAGAAAAGGGGGAGTGTAAGAAGACACCATTGTTGATCTTCCATGTTAAAACTAAAATTACACCAAGGTCTCCCTTATTTTTAACTAAGTATCTTGTCAATCTACTTTCTAAAAAGACTGCAAGACAAAGGAGGACATGGATGGGGAGAAGAATATAGGAGGAAATCAAAGTAGAGGAGTAGATACCCGGGATTCTGGGTGTGAAAATCAGTGATAGTGGAGAAGTAGTGCTTCTTGACCAGGAAGATGGCAAAGCTGAAGCAGAAATAATGAATGAAACCTCAGGCACAAAAGGTTCACCCAGCTATATTAGGAAGGAATGAATCTGGCACATCATTCAACAGCAAAGTAACGAACAGAGTTGGCATTTATGAGGCCATAATTAGACTACAAAGTGAAGTTCATCTCTCTCTTGGTGGTACTGTTGTTTCAGTCTAGCTGCTTGCATATTTAACAAGGAAACAGTGCACTGATTTGCATGTTAAATGCTTTTTCTCTCCACCTAAGGCATAGAGACCGGATGCATTCTGAAAATAAAGTCTTAGATTCATTATACAGTAAAAACTACAGAAAAACCCTTAATTCTCTGATTTCTGTGGATTTTCTGCTCCTGTGAGTCTCTACGACTCCTCTGCTCATCCATCAGCTAATGGTCACAATGAAATAGCCTCAATAATGTAATGAGGAGAGAGATGGACTCATGCTAAATCCGTCATTTTATTAAACCAGGCATGTTCAATTACAAGCACAAAAAAGTATGGGCAAATGAATGTCAAATACATGTACATAGTGACAATTATTGAATATACATCTCACTATTAAGCATATAGTTGGGCATAAGAGGGGAGGAAAGAAAACCAGGAAGAAAGGGCTAAGGGAGGAAGGGTCCCTGATGTCTTAGGGCTGGTCTACATTACCTCTTAAGCCGATGTAATTTACTACATTCAGGGGTGTGAAAAAGACCTGCCCCCTTAACGACGTAAGTTACACTGTCCTAAGCACTGTCCACGGGCACGATGTAGTCGGAGAGCACCTCCCATTGACATAGCTTCCGCCTCTAGCAGAGGTGTACTAAAGAGGACAGAGAAAGTCAGAATGAAAGTAGGGACAAAGGTCCATCTTTCCAACCAACCGGCAGAGCTCTTTGAGAGTGGTGAATGGGACATGCTTGTGTGCAGTGCTGGGGAGAGCCCAGGCAGAATTTTGGACACACTGTGCAGTAGTCTTCCAGAGGAATCTGATTGCTGTGTGCCTCTTATATATCCTGTTTAACATAGCTGCTGTTGCCTGGGGCAAAATCATTTACATCTTGCTATCAAACAAAATAAGCCACACCAGTGCTGGTTGAAGTTTTCCATTAAAAGGTTTTCGATGGATTAAGGCTATTCTGCTAAATAGAAATTTTTGCCCTCCCAAATCAATATTTGTCAAAATGTTTTGGATTTTTTTTAATGAAAAACATTTTTTGTGCAATCAAAGCCAAACTTTTTTTAAAACTGAATAATTATTTTTTTTTACAAAATCCCCTCAAAATTGAAATTTTCATTGTAGCCCAGGAGAAAGGGTATGAGTTATATTTAGGATATAGAGATGAAATATAGGTATTAATTAAAGTTGTAACACTGGCCTACAGTCCTGAGGCCTGCAAAATATTTATCTTAGCCAAATTAGGCCTTCAGATTTAGCATAGATTAGCACAAGTAAATTAATAATAAACCTGCTGAGTTTATGTTTTGAAAAGAACTGCTGAGTTTGGATAATAATGTCTACCAAAGATAGTACACAGCATAAGATGACAGTTGGTAGCAGGGGTGAAATATTAGAGACTTTCTTAAGGCCTGTTACTATGGTGACAAGGTGATAATGAGTACAAGGGGAATTAATAACTTAGCCTATGAAAAATGGGGCATACCAAATATATTGAGTATAGAAATTCAAATAAGGAAAATATATGATCCCCATTGTCCATCATAGTATCACATTATAAAAGCTATATCCTTGTCTGCATGCCTTGGTGGCGGGGGGAGGAGGGGTGAGATTCCAGGATGTCGACAACTGGTGATGATGGTGATGGTGAGGATGAGGATGAAGACTAGCACTTCAGGTTTTCCCACAAGTCATGGTGTGAGTAGTGCAAAAATTATGCATCCTATATTGGTCTCTCTCTCTCTCCTTTACCAGGTTGCAGAGTGTGTATTGCAGGGATGGCTAATAAAAGTAATTATTGTAGAAAAAAGAACTATGCAGTCTCTCTTATGCACCATGAGACCCACCCCTTTCCCGCCTTAGAATCATAGAATCATAGAATCATAGAATATCAGGGTTGGAAGGGACCCCAGAAGGTCATCTAGTCCAACCCCCTGCTCAAAGCAGGACCAAGTCCCAGTTAAATCATCCTAGCCAGGGCTTTGTCAAGCCTGACCTTAAAAACCTCTAAGGAAGGAGATTCTACCACCTCCCTAGGTAACACATTCCAGTGTTTCACCACCCTCTTAGTGAAAAAGTTTTTCCTAATATCCAATCTAAACCTCCCCCATTGCAACTTGAGACCATTACTCCTCGTTCTGTCATCTGCTACCATTGAGAACAGTCTAGAGCCATCCTCTTTGAAACCCCCTTTCAGGTAGTTGAAAGCAGCTATCAAATCCCCCCTCATTCTTCTCTTCTGCAGACTAAACAATCCCAGCTCCCTCAGCCTCTCCTCGTAAGTCATGTGCTCTAGACCCCTAATCATTTTTGTTGCCCTTCGCTGTACTCTTTCCAATTTATCCACATCCTTCTTGTAGCGTGGGGCCCAAAACTGGACACAGTACTCCAGATGAGGCCTCACCAGTGTCGAATAGAGGGGAACGATCACGTCCCTCGATCTGCTCGCTATGCCCCTACTTATACATCCCAAAATGCCATTGGCCTTCTTGGCAACAAGGGCACACTGCTGACTCATATCCAGCTTCTCGTCCACTGTCACCCCTAGGTCCTTTTCCGCAGAACTGCTGCCGAGCCATTCGGTCCCTAGTCTGTAGCGGTGCATTGGATTCTTCCATCCTAAGTGCAGGACCCTGCACTTATCCTTATTGAACCTCATTAGATTTCTTTTGGCCCAATCTTCCAATTTGTCTAGGTCCTTCTGTATCCTATCCCTCCCCTCCAGCGTATCTACCACTCCTCCCAGTTTAGTATCATCCGCAAATTTGCTGAGAGTGCAATCCACACCATCCTCCAGATCATTTATGAAGATATTGAACAAAACGGGCCCCAGGACCGACCCCTGGGGCACTCCACTTGACACCGGCTGCCAACTAGACATGGAGCCATTGATCACTACCCGTTGAGCCCGACAATCTAGCCAGCTTTCTACCCACCTTATAGTGCATTCATCCAGCCCATACTTCCTTAACTTGCTGACAAGAATGCTGTGGGAGACCGTGTCAAAAGCTTTGCTAAAGTCAAGAAACAATACATCCACTGCTTTCCCTTCATCCACAGAACCAGTAATCTCATCATAAAAGGCGATTAGATTAGTCAGGCATGACCTTCCCTTGGTGAATCCATGCTGACTGTTCCTGATCACTTTCCTCTCCTCTAAGTGCTTCAGGATTGATTCTTTGAGGACCTGCTCCATGATTTTTCCAGGGACTGAGGTGAGGCTGACCGGCCTGTAGTTCCCAGGATCCTCCTTCTTCCCTTTTTTAAAGATGGGCACTACATTAGCCTTTTTCCAGTCATCCGGGACTTCCCCCATTCGCCACGAGTTTTCAAAGATAATGGCCAAGGGCTCTGCAATCACAGCTGCCAATTCCCTCAGCACTCTCGGATGCAATTCGTCCGGCCCCATGGACTTGTGCACGTCCAGCTTTTCTAAATAGTCCCTAACCACCTCTATCTCTACAGAGGGCTGGCCATCTCTTCCCCATTTTGTGATGCCCAGCACAGCAGTCTGGGAGCTGACCTTGTTAGTGAAAACAGAGGCAAAAAAAGCATTGAGTACATTAGCTTTTTCCACATCCTCTGTCACTAGCTTGCCTCCCTCATTCAGTAAGGGGCCCACACTTTCCTTGGCTTTCTTCTTGTTGCCAACATACCTGAAGAAACCCTTCTTGTTACTCTTGACATCTCTTGCTAGCTGCAGCTCCAGGTGCGATTTGGCCCTCCTGATATCTTTCCTACATGCCCGAGCAATATTTTTATACTCTTCCCTGGTCATATGTCCAACCTTCCACTTCTTGTAAGCTTCTTTTTATGTTTAAGATCTGCTAAGATTTCACCATTAAGCCAAGCTGGTCGCCTGCCATATTTACTATTCTTTCGACTCATCGGGATGGTTTGTCCCTGTAACCTCAACAGGGATTTCTTGAAATACAGCCAGCTCTCCTGGACTCCCTTCCCTTTCATGTTAGTCCCCCAGGGGATCCTGGCCATCTGTTCCCTGAGGGAGTCAAAGTCTGCTTTCCTGAAGTCCAGGGTCCGTATCCTGCTGCTTACCTTTCTTCCCTGCGTCAGGATCCTGAACTCAACCAACTCATGGTCACTGCCTCCCAGATTCCCATCCACTTTTGCTTCCCCCACTAATTCTACCCGGTTTGTGAGCAGCAGGTCAAGAAAAGCGCTCCCCTAGTTGGCTCCCCTAGCACTTGCACCAGGAAATTGTCCCCTACGCTTTCCAAAAACTTCCTGGATTGTCTATGCACCGCTGTATTGCTCTCCCAGCAGATATCAGGAAAATTAAAGTCACCCATGAGAATCAGGGCATGCGATCTAGTATTCCGTGAGTTGCCGGAAGAAAGCCTCATCCACCTCATCCCCCTGGTCCGGTGGTCTATAGCAGACTCCCACCATGACATCACTGTTGTTGCACACACTTCTAAACTTAATCCAGAGACACTCAGGTTTTTCCACAGTTTCGTACCGGAGCTCTGAGCAGTCATACTGCTCCCTTACATATAGTGCTACTCCCCCACCTTTTCTGCCCTGCCTGTCCTTCCTGAACAGTTTATAACCATCCATGACTGTACTCCAGTCATGTGAGTTATCCCACCAAGTCTCTGTTATTCCAATCACGTCATAATTCCTTGACATCACCAGGACCTCCAGTTCTCCCTGCTTGTTTCCAAGGCTTTGTGCATTTGTATATAAGCACTTGAGATAACCTGTTGATCGCCCCTCATTCCCAGTATGAGGCAGGAGCCCTCCCCTCACAGACATTCCTGCCTGTGCTTCCTCCCGGTATCCCGCTTTCCCACTTAACCTCAGGGCTTTGGTCTCCTTCCCCCGGTGAACCTAGTTTAAAGCCCTCCTCACTAGGTTAGCCAGCCTGCTGGCAAAGATGTTCTTCCCTCTCTTCGTAAGATGGAGCCCGTCTCTGCCCAGCACTCCTCCTTCATGGAACACCATCCCATGGTCAAAGAATCCAAAGCCTTCTCTCCGACACCACCTGCGTAGCCATTCGTTGACCTCCACGATTCGACGGTCCCTACCCAGGCCTTTTCCTTCCACGGGGAGGATGGACGAGAACACCACTTGCGCCTCCAACTCCTTTATCCTTCTTCCCAGAGCCACGTAGTCCGCAGTGATCCGCTCAAGGTCATTCTTGGCAGTATCATTGGTGCCCACGTGGAGAAGCAGGAAGGGGTAGCGATCCGAGGGCTTGATGAGTCTCGGCAGTCTCTCCCTCACATCACGAATCTTAGCCCCTGGCAAGCAGCAGACTTCTCGGTTTTCCCGGTCAGGGCGGCAGATAGATGACTCAGTCCCCCGGAGGAGAGAGTCCCCGACCACCACCACCCGCCTTCTCCTCTTGGGAGTGGTGGTCGTGGAACCCCCAACCTCAGGACATCGCATCTCATGCCTCCCAACCAGCGGAGTCTCCTTCTGCTTTCTCCCCCCAGACATATCATCTGGTCCACTCTCCGCATTGGTACCTGTGGAGAGAACATGAAAGCGGTTAGTTACCTGTGTCTGTGTTACTGGAACCCTGACATTCCGCTTACCTCTTCTGGAGGTCACATGTTGCCAAGCTTCTTCACTGGCCTCTTGGCTCCTCTGTGCAACCTGCTCTATATCTTTAGAGCTTTGTGCCCCTAGAAGGCTATCCTGAGTTTGGTCCAGAAAATCCTCAGTCTCTCGTATACAATGCAGGGTCGTTACCTGTTGCTCCAGACCTTCAATCTTTTCTTCCAATATGGAGACCAGCTTGCACTTTGTACAGACAAAGTCGCTTCTGTCCTGTGGAAGAAAGACAAACATGGCACATCCAGTGCAGGTCACAGCAGCTGAACCCCCCCCTTCCATATCACCTACCTACTATGAGCTTCCTCAGAGACGTTGGCAAGATGTAAGCCTCACTGGGCTCACTCCAGGCGAACTCCCAGGCAAACTCCTGCTGTGAGCTGCTCTGCTGTCCCCGCTGCTCCGCTGGTTCGCTGCCGCTCCTTATATTGACAGACTACAGGAGACAGGTTATCTTGGGGGTTGAGCCCACACAGATTAAAGTAAATGTAAACCCTTACCTTGGGGTGGGTAGTTGGTTACACTAACCCATGACTATGGATAAGGCTACATCATTTAAATGTTTTTGCAAAGAAAAAAAATTCATTTCATGACCAGCTCTAAATGGCATGGTAGATCATAGAATCATAGAAGATTAGGGTTGGAAGAGACCTCAGAAGGTCATCAAGTCCAACCTCCTGTTCAAAGCAGAACCAACACCAACAAAATCATCCCAGCTAGGGCTTTGTCAAGCTGAGCCTTAAAAGCCTCTAAGAAATGGAGATTCCATCACCTCCATAGGTAACCCATTCCAGTGCTTCACCACCCTCCTAGTGAAATAGTGTTTCCTAATATCGAACCTAGACCTCCCCTATTGCAACTTTAGACCATTGATCCTTGTCCTGTTATCTGCCACCACTGAGAACAGCCTAGCTACATCCTGTCTGGAATCCCCCTTCAGGTAATTGAAGGCTGCTATCAAATCCTCAGTCTTCTCTTCTGCAGACTAAACAAGCCCAGTTCCCTCACCCTCTCCTCGTAAGTCATGTGCCCCAGCTCCCGATCTTTTTTTTATGCCCTCCGCTGGACTCTCTCCAATTTTTCCACATCGTTTCTGTAGTGAGGGCCCCAAAACTGGATGCAATACTCCAGATGTGGCCTCAATAGTGCCAAATAGAGGGGAATAATCATTTCCTTTGATCTTCTGGCAAAGCTCCTACTAATGCAGCGCAATATGCCATTAGCCTTCTTGGCAAAAAGGGCACACTGCTGACTCATATCCAGCTTCTCATCCACTGTAATCCCCAGTCTTTTTCTGCAGAACTGCTGCATAGCCAGTCAGTTCCCTGACTGTAGTGGAGTGTGGGATTCTTCCATCTTGCCATCCTAAATGCAGGACTCTGCACTTGTCCTTGTTGAGACTCATCCAATTTCTTTTGGCCCAATTCTCCAATTTGTCTAGGTCACTCTGGGTCCTACCGCTATCCTCCCACGTATCTATCTCTCCCCTTAGCATAGTATCATCCATGAACTTGCTGAGGGTGCAATCTATCCTATCGTCCAAATTATTAATAAAGATGTTGAACAAAACCAGCCCCAGAACTGACCCCTGGGGCACTCCGCTTGATATTGGCTGCCAACTAGACATCGAGCCACTGATCACTACATGTTGAGCTCAACAACTAGCCAACTTTCTATCCACCTTATAGTCCATTCATCCAATCCATAATTTTTTAATTTGCTGGCAAAAATACTGTGGGAAACCATATCAAAAGCTTTGCTAAAGTCCAGATATATCACGCCCACCGCCAATTCCCTCAACACCCTTGGATGCATTATATCTGGACCCATGGACTTGTGCATGTCCAGCTTTTCTAAATAGTCCTTTAACCTATTCTTTCACCAATGAGGGCTGCTCACCTCCTCCCCATACTGTGTTGCCCAAGACTGCAGTGTGGGAGCTGACCTTGTCTGAGAAGACTGAGGCAAAAAAAGCATTGAATACTTCAGCTTTTTCCACATCATCTGTCACTAGGTTGTCTCCCGCTTTCATTAAGGGTCCCACACTTTCCCTGACTTTTTTTCTTATTGCTAACATACCTGTAGAAACCCTTCTTGTTACTCTTCACATTCCTTGCTAGCTGCAATTCCAGTTCTATTTTGGCCTTCCTGATTACACTGAGCAATATTTTTATACTCCCTAGTCATCTGACAAAGTTTCCACTTCTTGTAAGCTTCCTTTTTGTGTTTAAGCTCACTGAAGATCTCACTGTTAAGCCAAGCTGGTCATCCACCATATTTCTATTCTTTCTGCTCATTGGGATGGTTTGTTTCTGCACCCTCAATAAGGCTTCTTTAAAATACAGCCAGCTTTCCTGGACTCCTTTCCCTCTCATATTAGCCTCCCAGGGGATCCTGCCCATCATATCCCTAAGGGAGTCAAAGTCTATTTTTCTGAAATTCAGGGCTGTATTTTGCTACTTTCCTTTCTTCCTTTTGTGAAGATCCTGAACTCAACCATCTCATTGTCACTGCTGCCCAGGTGGCCACCCATTTCTACTTTCCCTACCAATTCTTCCCTGTCTGTGAGCAGCAGGTGAAGAGGAGAATGGCCCCTGGTTGGTTCCTCCAGTCGCTGCACCAGGAAGTTGTCCCCAACACTCTCAAAAATCTTCCTAGATTGTCTGTGCAGTGCTGTATTGCTCTCCCTGCAGATGTGAGGGTGATTGAAGTTCCCCATTAGAACCAGTGCCTGTGTATTGGAAACTTCAGTTAATTGTCCAAAGAAAGCCTCATCTACCTTATCCTCATGGTCCGGTGGTCTATAAGCACACGCCCACCACAACATCACCCTTGTTGTTCTCGGTTCGAAACTTAACCCAAAGACTCTCAACAGGCTTTTCTCCAATTTCATACTGGAGCTCTGAGCAATCATACAGCTATCTTACATACACTGCAACTCCTCCACCTTTTCTCCCGTTTGTCCTTCCTGAACAGTTTATACCCATCTGTGACAGTGCTCCAGTCATGTGAGCTACTCCACCAAGTCTCTGTTATTTCAATCACATCATAGTTCTTTGACTATGCCAAGATTTCCAATTCTTCCTCCTTGTATCCCAGGCTTCTTGCATTTGTGTACAGGCACCAAATATACAGGCAATATAGCTATTGCTATTGTACAGGAAATATAGCTATTGCCCTTTTTTCTCAGTATGAATAAGGAGCCTCTCCCCCATCCCCCGTTTGCATCCTCTGCCTTGTATTTCCTCCCAGTATTCCACTTCCCCACTTCTCTCAGGGCTTAGGTCACTGTCCCCCCAGTTTGAATATTTCACAGTGAGTGTACATTAAATTCAGTACTTTATAAATTGTCTAAGATAACCAGATAGAGCTATTTGCTTTAATATGAAAACTTTGGTGAAATTTGAATTTATTTCTGAAACAGGAACATTGGACCAAACCCTGACAGAATAGTGTAAAGCATCAATCAGCTCATCATGTCATGGTCTGATATGCCATTTCACAGTCTGACTACATAAGAGATAATGTAAGAGAAAGCAATACGAAATACTCAGACTGAGCTCCTGTTAATTTGTAATTTAACTACTCAATTAACATTCTTGGATTTCTGCAAAGTCAAAGTTTTAAATAGTTCACAGCATACACAAACGCTGCAACGTGTATTAATTAGAGTCTTTGCTGTTCCATATGAAAGGAGTTTTTAAAATTGTAAGTTTCTATTCTCCCTCTTTTTGTGATATAGTATTTCACAGTGTGAGCCATAGTTCATTTCTTAAGATTTATTTTATAGGCCCCAGAGTACAATATTATAAGAAGGATAAGGACACAACTCAGCATTGCTTAGGGGAGTGATAGAACAAGAGTGCAGACACCTTCCCTCTATCTTGCACTAATCTGTGCTACACCTAAACAGCTGGTACAGTTTAAAAGAACTCTTGAGGGGTTGTTATGGCACCTGCAGATCATTGTGACAGAGGATATCTTTGAGTTAATTTGCTTTTTCCTTAAAACTGTGTCTTCTATGTTGGGAAGGAGATAATGCAGAAGCTGCAATATTTAATCATGGAGTAAAGTACTATTCAGCATGATAAGTGGATCAGAATATGACCTTATGTGGTATGGTTACTATGCTTAGTCATACACTCACATTCAGACTGCTTAGTCACACACACACATTCACACACATTTATCTGTGGTATTTATATGCCCCCCACACATCGTAGTATCTGTGCACCTCACCATCTTTAATGTATCTATCCTCCCAATTACCTTGTGAGGTAGGGACATGTTATTTTCTCTGTTTCACAGGTGGGGAACTAATATACAGTCCACCAGCTTTTCAAAGATATTTAGGCATGTAAAGATGCAAATTGATCCCTAGTGGGATTTTCACATGTCCCTAGTCACCTAGGTACCATGGAAGTTATGTGCCTTGGTGCTTCTGAAAATGTCATTAGCTCCCTATCTACATCTTCAGGCACCTAAATACCTTTGAAATTCTGGCCCAAAGTAACTTGCCAAGTTCACACAGGAATTCTGTGATAAAGCAGGGAATTGAAACTGGATAACTACTTTTAAGAAATGATTAACAAACTGAAACAATGAGGAGTCCGGTTGCACCTTAAAGACTAACAGATTTATTTGGGCATAAGCTTTCATGGGTAAAAACCCCACTTCTTCAGATGCATGGAGTGAAAATTACAGATACAGGCATAAATATATATTGGCACATGAAAAGAGGGGAGTTACCTTACAAGTGAAGAACCAATGTTGAAAGCCAATTTAGCCAGGGTGGATGTGGTCCACTTCCAATAATTGATGAGGAAGTGTCAATACCAAGAGAGGGAAAATTGCTTTTGTAGTGAGCCAGCCACTCCCAGTCCCTATTCAAGCCCAAATTAATGGTGTTAAGTTTGTAAATAAATTGTAGCTCTGAAGTTTCTCTTTGAAGTCTCTTTTGAAAGGGTTTTTTTTTGTTGAAGAATGGCTACTTTAAATCTGTTATTGAATGTCTAGGGAGACTGAGGTGTTCTCCTACTGGCTTTTGTATGTTACAATTCCTGATGTATAATTTGTATCCATTTATCATTTTACATAGAGACTGTCCGGTTGGCCAGTGTACATGGCAGAGGGGAATTGCTGGCACATGATGGCATATATCACATTAGTAGATGTGCAGGTGAATGAGCCCCTGATGTTGTGGCTGGTGTGGTTGGGTCCTATGATAGTGTCGCTAGAGTAGATATATAATAAGGGACAGAAAAGGTAATGGGGTTTGTTACAGGGATTTATTCCTAGGTTAGTGTTTCTGTACTGTGGTGTGTAGTTGCTGGTGAGTATTTGTTTCAGGTTGTGGGGCTGTCTGAAAGTGAGGATTGGCCTGCCTCCCAAGGCCTGTGAGACTGGGGGATCGTTTTCCAGGATAGATAGATCGTTGATAATGTGCTGGAGAGGTTTTAGCTGGGGGCTGTATGTGATGGCCAGTAGTGTTCTGTTATTTTTCTTTTTGAGTCTGTCCTGTAGTAGTTGACATCTGGGTACCCATCTCACTCTATCAATCTGTTTCCTCACTTCCCCAGGTGGGTATTGTAGTTTTAGGAATGCTTGATAGAGATCTTGTCGGTGTTTGTCTCTGTGTGAGGGATTGGAGCAAATGCAGTTGTATCTTAGGACTTGGCTGTAGAAAATGGATCATGTGATGTATCCTGGATGGAAGTTGGAGGCACGTAGATAAGTATAGCTATCAGTAGGTTTCTGATATAGGGTGGTGTTTATGTGACCATCACTTATTTGCACTGTAGTGTCCAGGAAGTGGTTCTCTTGTGTGGACTTGTCCAGGGTGAGGTTGATGGTGGGGTGGAAATTGTTGAAATCCCGGTGAAATCCTTCAAGGGCCTCCTTCTTGTGGGTCCATATTGAAGATGTCATCAATGTAGCATAAATAGAGGAGGGAGCGCTAAGGGATGAGAGCTGAGGAAGCCTTATTCTAAGTCAGCCATAAAAATGTTGCCATACTGTGGGGCCATGTGGGTACCCATAGCAGTGATGCTGACTTGAAGGTATAAGTTGTCCCCAAATCTGAAATGGTTGTGGGTGAGGACAAAGTCACAAAGCTCAGCCAACAGGTGTGCTGTGGCCTCATGAGAGATACTGTTCCTGACAGCTTGTAGTCCACCCTTGTGTGGAATATTGGTGTAAAGAGTTTCTACATCCATGGTGGCCAGGATGGTGTTTTCAGGAAGATCACCAATGAACTGTAGTTTCCTCAGGAAGTCGGCAGTGTCTCGAAGATTGCTAGGAGTGCTGGTAGCATAGGGTCTGAGGAGAGAGTCCAAATAGCCAGATAATCCTGCTGTAAGAGTGTCAATGCCTGAGATGATGGGGCATCCAGGATTTCCTGGTTTGTGGATCTTGGGTAGCAGATAGAATACCCTTGGTCGGGGGTGTAGGGGTGTGTCTGTGTAGATCTGTTCCCGTGCTGTAGCAGGGAGTTTCTTAAGCAGATGATGTAATTTCCTTTCTTATTGCTCAGTAGGATCGGAGGATAGTGTCCTGTAGAATGTGGTGTTGGCAGCCTGGCAGCCTCCTGTTTATAATCCGACCTGATCACGATGACTACAGCACCTTCTTTGTCAGCCCCTTTGATTATAATGTAAGAGTTGTTTCTGAGGCTGTGGATGGTGTTGCATTCTGTACATTGAGGTTATGGGGCAAGTGATGCTGTTTGTTCACAATTTCAGCCTGTGTACATCTGCAGAAGCACTCTATGTAGAAATCCAATCTATCATTTCGACGATCAGGAGGAGTCCACGCAGAATTCTTCTTTCTGTAGTGTTGGTAGGAGGGTTCCTGTAGGTCAGTGCTCTGTTCAGTGGTGTGTTGAAAATATTCCTTGAGTCGTAGATGGCAAAATTAGGGTTCCAGATCACCGCAGAACTGTATCATGTGCTAGGGAGTGGTGAGGCAGAAAGAGAGTCCCTGAGATAGGACAGACTCTTGTGCCAGAGAAGAGAAAAATTCTGGGATGCTTACCAGAAATTCATTTAGTTACAACTTTTCAGCTTCAGTTGCAGTATAAGTGGGTTGATTAATGGTATAGTTAAATTCTTTGTTCTGGTAACTCCATATGTCTCCCCTGTGGACTGAGAAACATACATTTAATCTTACCATCACATAGGTTTGTTATGCTGCCAGCCTTTATATCCAGTCTTCTCAGTCTTCATTCAGGTATCAGCTGGAGGAAGGAAATTGTTGAAACCACCTTGGCCTTTTATATCTATATAAAGGATGAAAGCTCACTTGTTACCTCTCCTTCCAAGACAAGATCTGGTAAGTGGATGAAGGAACCACACTGGTGTCATTTTTAATCAAAGGAGACAACATGCATGATGTCTAGAATTTAACCATATTTTCCTATTGGATTCATTTTGTGGACATGCATCTTTGGCCATCTCTAAGGAGACCCTTTTAGCAGCAATATCTCTCTGTGTTATTTGAGCATGACCAATTGCTGTGTTCAGCTTATCACTAGCTGCTCCTGTTTTGAATATATGTAAGCATGATTCAGCTTTCCCTTTGAAATGGCGGGAGTTTGTTTTTGTCTATATGTAATACTGATAGACTCCGGTCTCTACCGCATGAGCTAAAAGCCAACTGGCTGTTAGCTAAGGCTGTAGAGAATACTCATTTTAGCTCTCTCTCTGAGTGGTCTCGTTGCCACTAGATGGGACAGAACACCACACCCAGGAGGTGTGTAGGTTACATATACTCCCATTTTCTTTGAAATCCCAATATTCACAGCTGCCTGTCTTCCTGCTTGTTCAGAAGAGGAGATGTCATCATCAGCTTTTGTTTACTTGTTTGTTAGTATTTGCAGGAGGTTTCAGCAGCCACTATACAGCCTTGTCCTGATAGCAGCTTTTATCACAGATAGTTTCTGTCCATATCTTTTTCTGCTCTTAGGAGTTGCCCTTGCAGCTGTGTGGCTTACTCCCCTATCACTGCATGCAGTTGCAGCCTGATCCACCCTCTCAGTGGGCAAGTTGGTTAGCCCTACAGCTAAACCAAACCAAACCCATACTTCTTGATTTTGGAAGGATCAAAACCCTCAAGCTAAATTCTAACAAAATGAAAAGCAAAGCTTTCCACTCCTTCCATGGATCATAACCCTCCCTTGAGGATCTGTCTATCTTCTCCCCTTTCTGGGTTGCAATGGTACTTCATCTATTATCTCACCAGCTGGGTCACGGCCTTCCCTGGAGGATTTGCAAGTTTCAGTTTTCTCTCCAATGTGTCTCTTCTCCACACTTGTGATATCCATCAACAGTTCTGCTTTCTCCAGGTCTCTTCAGACAGAAACAGACACAGAGCATGAATTTGGGAAGTTATTCTGCCTGCTGTGGTCATAGTTAAGGCTTTGCGTTAGATGCATATCTGCTAAAGTTGGAGGTTATATGGCTTTTTGGCATCTGTTCAAGATGGAAGTGCAAGTGTAGCATGTTATTGACACTGTTGTAGGCAATGTGGAGGGAGAGATGAATACACAAATCTTTCCCCTTCTTATATCCACACTTTTAAGGTTTTGGGAGGATGGGGTATGTCCTGCCAGATCTTAACAGCCACTAAACAGTCTTTGTTTGTTAATTTCTTAATTTCTTATTCAGCTTTGGTCTACCTCAGTGGCTAGTTCTCCAGAGTAAGGGAGAGAGGGAGCTTCATCTGACAAGGAATAAGAGGCACCAACTGTGCTGCTGAATAGCAGCCGTGTTAGTCTGTATTCGCAAAAAGAAAAGGAGTATTTGTGGCACCTTAGCCCCTCTGTTTTTTCCACCAAATGCATCCGATGAAGTGAGCTGTAGCTCACGAAAGCTTATGCTCTAATAAATTTGTTAGTCTCTAAGGTGCCACAAGTACTCCTTTTCTTTGTGCTGCTGAAGCCACTCCTGATTATGTTAACTCATTAAATAGATGCTGTGACCTGCCTCAGTAAATGCTAATATTATATCTCCATTGAAAAGTTGCTGGAAGCAAGCACTAGAGTTGCAAGCACTAAAGTTTGCAAGCACTAAAGCACTTTCCAAGTTTGTTTTCATTTTGCATTGGGAAAAAAAAAGCTTTTGAATCAAAGAAGAATCATAGAAGATTATGGTTGGTAAAGATCTCAGGAGGTCATCTAGTCCAAACCCCTGCTCAAAGCAGGACCAACACCAACTAAATCATACCAGCCAGGGCTTTCTCAAGCTGGGCCTTAAAAACCTCTAAGAAATGGAGATTCCATCACTTCCCTTAGTAACCCATTCCAGTGCTTCACCACCCTCCTAGTGAAATAGTGTTTTCTAATATCCAACCTACACCTCCCACTGAAACTTGAGACCACTGCTGCTTGTTCTTTCATCTGCCACTACTGAGAACAGCCTAGCTCCATCCTATTTGGAACCCCCCTTCAGGTAGTTGAAGATTGCTATCAAATCCCCCCCTCACTCTTCTCTTCTGCAGACTAAATAACACCAGTTCCCTCAGCCTCTCCTCGTAAGTTATGTGCCTCAGCCTCCTAATCATTTTCATTGCCCTCCGCTGGACTCTCTCCATTTTATCCACATCCCTTCTGTATTGGGGGGGACCAAAACTGGATGCAATACTTCAGATGTGGCCTCACCAGTGTCGAATAGAAGGGAATAATCACTTCCCTCGATCTGCTGGCAATGCTCCTAGTAATACAGCCCAATATGCCATTGGCCTTCTTGTCAACAAGGGCACACTGCTGACTCATATCCAGCTTTTCATCCACTGTAATCCCCAGGTCCTTTTCTGCAGAAATTTTGTGAATACTTTCACAAAATGGACTTCTGTCTATATATACATTTTCTGATTGAAAGGAACAGTTTTTTTATATGGATCATTCTCTCGCTCTCATCAGAAGTGACCAGAGAGCCCTGGACATCAGAACATAAGAACAGCCATACTGGGTCAGAAGAATTATCCATCTAGCCCAATAGCCTGTCTTCCGACAGTGGCCAGAACCAAGTGCTTCAGAGGGAATGAACAGAACAGGAAATCATCAAGTGATCATCCCCTGTCATCCACTCCAGGCTTTTGACAAACAGAGGATAGAAACACTTCAGTGCATGGTTTTGCATTCCTGCCCATTCTGGCTAATAGCCTGTCATAAATATAAAGGGAAGGGTAAATACCTTTAAATCCCTCTTGGTCAGAGGAAAAACCCTTTCACCTGTAAAGGGTTAAGAAGCTATGACAACAGGCTGGCACCTGACCAAAAGGACCAATGAGGAGACAAGATACTTTCAAAGATGGAGGGGGGGCAGGGGAAAAAAGGGTTCTCTCTGTCTGTGTTGTTTTTTGCCAGGACCAGAACAGGAATACAGGTCAGAACTCCTGTAAAGAGTTAGGTTTCAGAGTAGCAGCCGTGTTAGTCTGTATTTGCAAAAAGAAAAGGAGTACTTGTGGCACCTTAGAGACTAACAAATTTATTAGAGCATAAGCTTTCGTGAGCTACAGCTCACTTCATCGGATGCATCCGGTGTTGGGCTTGGGGGGATTTTGCGGGAAAGATGTTTCCAAGTGGGCTCTTTCCTTGTTATATATTTGTTAGACGGTTGGTAGTGGCAGCAATAAGGTCCAGGAACAAAAGGTAAAATATTTTGTACCTTGGGGAAATTTTAACCTAAACTGGTAAAAATAAGCTTAGGGGGGTTTTCATGCAGATCCCCACATCTGTACCCTAGAATTCAGAGTGGGGAAGGAACCTTGACATAGCCATTGATGGACTTAATCTCCATGATATGATCTAGTTATTTTTGAATCCTGTTATAGTTTTGGCCTTCACAGCATCCTCTGGAAAAGAGTTCCATGGGTTAAGTGCATTATGTGAAGAAATATTTCCTTTTGTTTTAAACATGCTGCCTATTAATTTAATTTTGTGGCCCCTAGTTCTTGTGTTAGGACAAGGAGTAAATAACACTTCCTTATTTACTTTATCTACACCAGTCATTATTTTATAGACTTCTAGCGTATCCCCCCTTAGTCGTCTCTTTTCCAAAGTGAAAAGTCCGATTTTTATTAACCTCTCCTCACATAGAAGCTGTTCCTTACCCCTAATCATTTCTGTTGCCCTTTTCTGTAACTTTTCCAATTCCAATATATCTTTTTTGAGATGGGGCGACCACATCTGCAACAGTATTCAAGACGTGGGTATACTATGGATTTATATATAGGCAATACGGTATTTTCTGTCTTTTTATTTATCACTTTTCTAATGATTCCTAGCATTCTGTTCCCTTTTTTTGACTGCTGCTGCATATTGAGTGGATATTTTCAGAGAACTATCCACAATGACTCCAAGATTTCTTTCTTGAGTGGTAACAGCTAGTTTAGACTCCATCATTTTATGTGTATAGTTGGGCTCATGCTTTTCACTGCATTACCTTGCATTTATCAATATTGAATTTCATCTGCAATTTTGTTGCCCAGTCACACAGTTTTGTGAGATCCCTTTGTAACTCTTTGCAGTCTACTTTGGACATAACGATGTTGAGTAGTTTTCTATCATTTGCAAATTTTGCCACCTCACTGTTTACCTGTTTTGCCAAATCATTTTCCAGAAACCTTCCTATTGAAACCTTTGTTCAAACTGATACGTGTCTGCAAATCATTTCAACTTTGATGAAATCACATACTTCAATGAAACTACATTTAGTCAAAAATGGTCTCACCAGCTCCAGAAAGCACACCAAGAGCAACCTTCCATGATTTGCCATGACAACTGTAACTTTTCTGCTGGAAGGAACCCCTGAAGGAGTCTGTGTCATCATCACTAATTTCCCTAAACACACCGAAGTCTCTCATGGACTTCTGGAATTTGAATACAGGCAGGAGTGGTTACAGCAGCAGAGTGCAAGTGGCTGCATTACATTAACAGATCTACACATATTTTATAGCTAAAATGTTATAAAATGGTCTATCAGCAAACACACTAACAGTGTATAACTGTTATTCAAGCAATTAGCACATGAAATGAAACAATGTGGACAAAAGACAGGGTCCCCAAGTGTTTAAGATTTCTTGCAAAAGTTACACAAAAAGTAGTGAGACAATCAAGTGACAACTTGCAAAAAGGAAAGATTTTGAAATTTTATTTTGTTTTTTGTATCACTCCATTTTTCAACCAAAAAACCATGGAAAATCCAAACACTGCTCCATGTTTATAGTCCATACTTTGTTTTTTGCCATTTCAGTCGGATTTTTATAAAATAAATGTTTAAAGCCTCCATAGAGCTGAAGATGTCTGACCCATCTTTAAATATGGAGTCATGACACCTCCACATCATGTTTTGACATTATTTTACCTTTAAGACATAGTAATAAGACATTTATCCATAAGACATAGGAAACACTTACTAACTATAAGGATACTTAAGCACTGGAACAGATTACCTGGAGAAGTTGTATAATCCCTGTCACTGGGAGGTTTTTAAGAACAGCTTAGACAAAAACCTGTTAGAGATGGTCTAACTATACTTAATCTTGCTTCTGTGCAAGAGGATGCACTAGATGATTCAAGGTCCTTTCCAGCCCTACATTTTTGTCATTTTATAATTTTGCTCAACTCATTGATAAACATTATTAATATTTCTATTTTGGGAGGTTATCTGCCTCATAATTTGAGCTTTGAATTAATAAATTAAGATTCTGAAGTGTCACCAACATTAATAATTAATTATTGCCATCATTGGTTTTCATGTTAGCAAATCTTGGTTTCACATAAGAAGTAACATCTTGTAATGGTCGAAACTTAAGAAAACCGTTAGAAAGTCCATTAAGTTCAATAAAGTTAACCTCTAATTTGCAGAACATCAGTTAATATTTCATTATTTTCTAATATTTATTCAATACCTGAATCACACTACCGATGAGAAAGATAGTATGTCACATATTGCAGCTACAACACTAAAAGAGGGGTCAGAATGTGAAGGTATAGTGCCATGGAGACATATTGAAGAGTTGGCTCAATGTACTACAAGTGCTGACACTAAAAACAGTGCTATAAATGGCTCATTATTCTAAACTAAGTGTCCTTTATGCATTTAGTGGGGTATTATTATATATTAATTAAAACTAATTTTTAACAGCCCGCTTGCCAGAAGGAAACCATTTTATTTTTGGGCAGACTATTATTATTATTATTGTTGGTCTTTGTGGGAAGGCCTAGGCAAGTAGATTATATGCAAGGGCTCATAAATTTTTATGACTACTTTGCAAGGCTGCTAAATTAATATGTTTAGTGATACAAAACTTGTTGCATACTCCAATCAATAACCTTGGGGCCAGCTATTCACCCGGCATACATCAATATAGCTTCATTGAAGTCAATGTACCTATGTAGATACTCTCCAGCTGACTATTTGGGCCTTTGTTGGTAGACAATCGCCTGTTGCCATTTGCCATTGCAGTCTTGGTGGAAGTGAATCTGTGACTGTTTCTAGAAAGAACCAGAATCATCATTCAGTCAGATCTCGGAGAAATACAGCACCCCTCAGAATTAGCTTACAGGGTTGAATAGCAAATGAAGCTCACAAAGTTGGTTGGATCACTTTATGCTTAATCTTAAACATAAACATATCATTAAAATAAGTGTCAGAAAATTGCACATTTCTTCGTGCTGTTTTTAGTGTTTTTGGATGATCCAACAAGACAGCAATGCATTTCTGTCCATTGTGAAGGCTATTTTCACATCTAGAAGATCTTGAAATATCATTTTCTTTTTAAATAAAAGCAAATTCCAGTCCTGGGTCCTGGTGTATATAGTCCCCAAGGACATGCTTTTTTTCACAATGCTTCAGAAACATTCTGTCAGATTTAGTATTTTTTAAGAATCAATGAGTCACACTTGATGACATTCACTAAAAAAAACTATTTATTACTATTTTGGTATTTTTAACACTTATTCAAGCTATGCAGATATAAAAAAAACTATTGTTACTTTTCACCAGTATGTGGGAAATAGTTTACAATACATATGAATTTGTAATTATGAAATATACACTGACTTTTCATATTGTACTTTAAACCACTTTAAAATACTCATTTCCTGATGCTAAGTATAAATAATTAACCAATTATACGTAAGTACTAATTTCAGTGCTTTTAGATTCTTCACTTTAATTACTATTCTTCTAATAGGTTTATAATATTTTATTGTGTTAAGTAGAACAAAGTTTTCATAGAACAATCATTTCCCTGCCCACAGGGCATTGAGTTTCTCTAATTAGCTCAGCAGTTTTATAATATGACATTTATACAAATATTTGTCCTTGCCTCTCATATTTACCACCATATTTTATTTCGTATTTGTTTCAACTTTCTAATTGTTTTCTCCCACAGGCTACTTTTTTTCCAATTTCTCTTCCTTTAATTGAGCACCATCTATCGTTTGGCAGGGCACCGATGGAAAAAAAATATTATGAAATCATGTCATTAAAAGCTGCATCATAATTATAGCTGGGTGAATAATTATTTTTTTCAGTTTGGCCACCAAACAATAAAATAAAAGGAAAATATTTGGTTTGAATCCAAAAATGTTTGGAATTCATAAGCAAATTGGAAAATTCCTTTTCAACAGTGCTGTATCCTTTAACCCAGTGATTAGAGCACTTCCTTGGGATGTGGGACTCCTTGGTTTGAATCCTTCCTCTGGAGAAGGTGTTACCTGGGGTTCTTTCAACCCAAAGCTCTTGATAACTTTTCCTCTGTGTGAGGTGGTGTCAGGAAATAAATCAGGGAAGACACGGCCATCTGACCGACTAGATGGCTGGCACAAACAGGACAACACAAGAGTGTTTTCACTTAAAGCTAAACTTTACTTAGTCTCAAGCACTTACACACATGTCCGCAACAGGTTAGTAAAACACCCTCAACCTTTTATAATTACCACGGCTGAGTGTGGCTCTCGAGTGGCACAGTGGCAGCGCCAGTGGGAAACACAAATGAATCCAGAGAGAGAGTCCAGTCCTGAAGAGTCCCACTACCTCAAACTTTTCCCCCTTATTTATACATTAGTAATAGAATGACATGTCCCTTAAAGCAAACTTGTTAAGTAAGCAGTTTCAATGTGAGAGGTTCCTTCTGATTATCGATTAACCAGATGTGGGTTTTTCCAGACTTTGCAGGCTTCAGGCCCCAATAAACATTCCTGGGGCACATCCTACTCTTCTAAGATGCATGTATCAGGAACTTCAACACAATTCTTATCAGGAAGGATGCGGGGTCAAGCTGCCCTCTCTGTAGCACCCAACCCCCCCCCCCCCCGTCCTGCCTTGGTTAAACTGAGACTGCTGAATGGTCAATTTACAGCCTGCTGACTTTGATGCTTTTAGCAATAAGCCACAGTTGTTTTAGGCACTCTACTGGTTTGCCAAAGTCTCCCCGTACAAAGGGACTTGAATTTATAGCTCCTGTTGCAAGCTAAGCATCCTGACCACTAGGCAGGGGTGAAAGTAATTTAAAGGACTTACGGGTACTCTGGACTCCTGATGAGGGGGCGGGGCCTCAGCTGGAAGAGGCGGGGCCTTTAAATCCCCAGGCACTTTAAGGATTGAAAGGGCCTGGGGCTAGGGCTGTGGGAGCAGCAGCTGGGAGCCCCGGACCCTTTAAATCACCCCCTGAGCTCCCAGCTGCAGAGGCAACTGAGAGCCCTGGGGTTCGGAGGTGATTTCAAGGAGGCGATTTAAAGGGCCTGGGGCCACCACTACCACTCCAGCCCTTTAACTTGCCACTGGAGCCCAGCTGCCAAACCCCAGGGCTCTGGCAACAAGGCTCTGGGGACAATTTAAAGGGCCCAGGCCAGATTAACTTTTTGTAGGGCTGGCGCCAAATATATTTGAGGGGCCCGCTGGGGAAGAAGAGGCCAGGGGCAAGATCACAGTGGGGCATGGTGGTGGGGGGGGGAAGGATTGGTCCTCAGCCGGAGAGAGGCAGAAGCTGGGGCAAGATGAGCACAGTGAGGCATCTAGGGAGAATTAGTCCCTGCTGACTGGAGCAAGGAAGGAACTGGGGGCAAAAACATAGTGGGGCGGGAGCTAGGGTTGGTTCTTGGAGCAAGGGAGGGGCTGGGGGTAAACTGCAAGGGCAGCAGGGCTGGGGAGGGGGTAAACAGGATCCTCCCCACACACCCCTGCCAACATAGAGTGGGTACTTACCTTCTCCCTGGTTCTAGCCCATTCTCTTTGTCTCTGCACCAAGCTGAGGGTGGGGGTGCACTCAGAAGAGGGCTGGGGATGCAGGGTCTGGGAGGGAGTTAGGGTGCAGGAGCAGGCTGGGGGTTGGGGTGCAGGATCTATCCAGGAGCTAGAATGAGGAAGGGGGCTCAGGGTTGGGGCATGAGGTTGGGGTGTGGAGTTCTTACCTGGGGCATCTCCCATTCAGTGCGAGGGGTGCAGGTGGTATGTGGGGTGGGGGAGGGTGCAGAGTTCCCATTTGGTGCTCAGGGTGGGGGGTGGGAATGTGGAGGATGCAGGAGTCAGGGCATGGGGTGTGGGAGGGTGCAGGAGTAGGGCAGAGGGCTGGGGGCATGGGCTGGGGGTGTGGGGTTGTGAGGGAGGTGCAGGAGTCAGGGCAGAGGGCTGGGGGTGTGGGCTGGGGTTGCTCCTAGCTCCCTGCCCTGAGCAGCTCACGGCAGGGGGCTGGAGGGGGTATTCCACCCCCTTCCCCAAGGCCCCACCTCTGCCTCTTCTCTGCTTCCTCATGCCAGCAAACAGCTGATTGGCAGCAGGGAGAGAGAGTGAGATGGGGATGGGGAACGCAGCACACTGGGGGAAGAGGCGGGGGAGGGGGGAGCTGGGCTGCCAGTGGAGCCTGCCCTGCAGGAGCAGGTCAGAGCCCCGGGAGAAGGCAGCACCAAGCTTCTGACCCCATAGGAGAGAGCGGGGGGCGGAGAAGAGCAGCCAGGGCCCCTTCTGAGCATGGGCCCTTTAAATAGCTGCTGGAGCCCCACTGCTGCTACCCCAGGGCTCCGGCAGCAGGGCTCTGGTGGAAATTTAAAGGGCCTCGGGCCCGAGTTTAGCATGCTGTTACATTTCCTTGTTGGCACCTCTCCTGGCCGACCGTCTCAAGATTTATGCCTTCACCAAGATAATACCATGCTTCTATAAAAGGTGATATTTGCTTCTTTGCTTTGCCATTGCCTGTCACATTCACTCTCCCACTCATTCCTTACATTAATTGCATGAATACAATGGTAATATAGAGCAATGCAGCTTTAAGCAAGCATCTAACATCATTGGGGAGCTTCCACTGCTTGTGGCTTTGTAACAGCATAATAGGAAACTGTGCAGACTGCTCTCAAAAGAGCAAATGTCCTCTCTCAGTCTTCTCTTCTCCAGTCTAAACAAACCCAATTTTTTCAATCTTCCCTCATAGGTCATATTTTCTAGACCTTTAATCATATTTGTTGCTCTTCCCTGGATTTTCTCCAATTTATCCTCATCTTTCCTGAAATGTGGCGCCCAGAACCTGACACAATACTCCAGTTGAGGCCTAATCAGCGTGGAGTAGAGTGAAAGAATTACTTCTCACGTCTTGCTTACAATACTCCTGCTAGTATATTCCAGGATGATGTTTGCTTTTTTTGCAACTGTGTTGCACTGTTGATTCATATTTAGCTTGTGATCCACTATGACCCCCAGATTCCTTTCCACACTACTCCTTCCTAGGCAGTCATTTCCCATTTTGTATGTGTGCTAATGATTGTTCCTCCCTAAGTGGAATACTTTGCTTTTCCGTTTATTGAATTCCATCCTATTTACTTCAGACGATTTCTCCAATTTGTTGACATCATTTTGAATTTTAATCCTATCCTCCAAAGTACTTGCAACCCCTCCCAGGTTGGAATTATCTGCAAACTTTATAAGTGTACTCTCAGTGCCGTTATCTAAATGATTGATTAAGATATTTAACAAAACCAGACCCAGAACTGGTCCCTGTGGAATTCCACTTGATATGCCCTTCCAGATTGACAGCGAACCACTGATAACTACTCTCTGGGAATGGTTTCCCAACCAGTTATGCACACACATTATAGTAGCCCTGTTTAGGTTGTATTTCCCTAGTTTGTTTATGAGAATGTCATGCAAGACAGTATGAAAAGCCTTACTAAAATCAAGATATATCACATCTACCGCTGCCCCCCTATCCACAAGGCTTATTACCCTGTCAAGGAAAGATATAGTGTTGGTGTGACATGATTTGTTCTTGACAAATCCATGCTGACTGTTACTTATCACCTTATTATCTTCTAGGTGTTTGTAAATTGATTTCTTAATTATTTGCTCCATTCTGGGTACTAATGTTAAGCTGACTGGTCTTAATTCTCCAGGTTGTCCTTATTCCCTGTTTTATAGATTGGCACCATATTTGCCCTTTTCCAGGCCTCTGGAATCTCTCTCATCTTCCATGACTTTTCAAATTGGTAATTGGTACAATAATTGGTAATGGCTCAGATATCACCTCAATCACCTCCTTGGGTATTCTAGGATGTATTTCATCAGGCCCTGGTGGCTTGAAGACATCTAATTTCTCTAAGTAATTTTTAACTTTGTCTTTCCCTATTTTAGTCTCTGCTCCTACCTCATTTTCACTGGTATTCACTATGTTAGACATCCAATTGCTACTAACCTTTTTGGTGAAAATTGAAACAAAAAAGTCATTTAACACTTCTGCCATTTCAACATTTTATTTTATTGTTCCCTCCCCCGCATTGAGTAATAAGCTTATGCTGTCCTGGGTCTTCCTCTTGCTTCTAATATATTTGTAGAATGTTTTATTGTTACCCTTTATGTCTCTAGCTAGTTTAATCTCATTTTGTGCCTTGGCCTTTCTAATTTTGTCCCTACATACTTGTGTTATTTGTTTATATTCATCCTTTTTAATTTGGTCTAGTTTCCACTTTTTTAAGACTCTTTTTTCAAGTTTCAGATAACTGAATATCTCCTGGTTAAGCTAGGATGATCTCTTGCCATACTTCCTATCTTTCCTCTGCAATGGGATAGTTTGCTCTTGTGCCCTCAACAATGTCTCTGAAAAACTACCAACTGTCTTCAATTGTTTTTCCCCTTAGACTTTCTTCCCATGGGATCTTACCTACCAACTTTGTGAGTTTGCTAAGGTCTGACTTCTTGAAATCCATTATCTTTATTGTTCTGTTTTCCCTCCTACCATTTCTTAGAATCGTGAACTCTATCATTTCAAGATCACTTTCACCCAAGCTGCCTTCCACTTTCAAATTCTCAACCAGTTTCTCCCTATTTGTCAAAACCAAATCTAGAACATATTCTCCCCTAGTAGCTTTCTCAACCTTCTGAAATAAAAAATTGTCTCCAATACATTTCAGTACATTATCATCATTGGATAATCTGTGCCCTGCTGTGTTATTTTCCCAACAGATGTTCGGGTAGTTGAAGTCCCCAATCACCACTGAGTCCAGTACTTTGGATGATATTGTGAGTTGTTTTAAAAAAGACTCATCCACACATTCCTGGTTAGGTGATATGTAGAAGACCCCTACCATGACATCACCCTTGTTTTTTACTCCTTTTCCTTACCTAGAGACTTTCAACAAGGCTGTCTCCTATAATCATTTCAACATCAGTACAAGTGTATATATAAAGCAACACCTCCTCTGTTTTTTCCCTGCCTGTCCTTTCTGAGCAAGCTGTACCCTTCTATACCAATATTCTAGTCATGTGTATTATCTCACCAAGTCTCTGTGATGCCAACTGTCATAATTGTTTTTATTAACTGGCATTTCTAGTTCTTCCTATTTATTTCTGATACATCTCACATTAGTATACAGACATCTAAGATATGGATTTGATTCCCCACTGTATTATCTTGTCTCTCTCTTATACCCACTATAATGGTCCATGCTCTCCCCAAATGCTGACCCTTCTGCCAGGTCTCCATGTTTTTGACTTACCTGTAGGTTTTGGTCTTCTGACCCCATCAAACCTAGTTTAAAGCCCTCCTCAGTCGGTTAACCAGTCTGTATCGAAATATGCTCTTCCCCTTCCTTGATAGGTGGACCCCATCTCTGCTTAGCAGTCCTTCTTCCTGGAACAATATCCCATACTGAAGGAAGCCAAAGCCCGCTGGCAATATCATCTTCACAGCCAGGCATTCACCTGCACGGTGCATCATTCTCTGCCTGGGCCTCTAACCTTGAAAAGAAGGATTGAAGAAAACACCCCCTGTGCTCCCAGCTCCTTCACCCTTACTCCAAGACTCCTGTAGTCACTGATCAGAGTCATACCTTGCAGTAGCATTAGTTCCTACATGGATGAGTAGCACGGGATAGTAGTCAAAGGGCCAGATGATCCTTGACAATCCCTCCATAATATCTCAGATAGCAAAGAGTTTGTCTGAATTCTAAGGCCAGAGTGTTGTTTTTTAACTTTTGAGTGACCTATGTTCAGGAGTTTCATGTGACCAAATATTTGGGCTGTACTTTGTTATGGCTGGTGCCTCCAAGTCTGTGGGAAAATAGATGTCTAGGGAAAAGTCCTCTCAAACTACAGAAATGTAGTATAAACAGGACTGGGTGATTATAAGATGGCCCTATGATTTAGTTATGATATTTCATTGGAAGGAGGTACTTGGTTTGCAGATGTTTTCTGTAATGAATAAAATAAGGATCCATTGAAATATGTTTATGTTAATAAGAACTGCTTGCTATCACTGCTGTCAGTAATAGTGATTGGATTAGAATTCCTTTTATCTTATCAATCATGTAAGATAAAGATACCATAAAGGAAATTCAATAAGTAATTAATTTAAACAAAAATGTCATAATAAAGTAATATTACCATAGTAAAGTTAATAGTATTTTCCCTCCAAAGTGGAGTTTTTTGTCTCATGCCCTATAAGAAGACAGGTTTTTGAAGTTAGATTGGGAATGACCACTCTCAACATTCCACCAGGTACAGAGGAAAGAACCTTGTTTTCACCATCTACAGGAAGTGGTAAAGTATGTCTCTTTTCTGTATTCTGTATAGTGCTGTACACAGCTCTCATTGTTCATCTTTGATTGAATAATTCCATTTGATCTTATGAGCCTGCAGTTCCCAGTGGCCGTGGTTCACTGTTCACGGCCACTGGGAGCTGCAGGAAGTGGCATCCAGCATGTCCCTGCAGCCCACAGCTTCCAGTAGTTCCCATTGGCCAGGAGTGGTGAACTGTGGCCACTGTGAGCTGGGGGAGCCATGCCTGCGGACAGTCAATGTCAGCACAATGTCTCGTAGCCTGCCAGCGGATTACCCTGATGGGCCACGTACGTTATGGATTCTACCATGTCTATATATATACTTATCTAATAATGGCATACTGGCTCAAAACACTTACCCATACACATGAATAGGCATCTAATTCAGCCAATTTTCAGCATGCTTAGGCTGCTCTTGTACTACATTAAAAGATTTTGTTGGACATCCTTAGAGCTGTGTCTATGAACATGCTTAGTCAATTACACTGGACTCATTAACAAGAAATATAGCAGAGAAATATTTCTAAGGTTTTCCTATATACAATTCATATTTAACTTTGACTCAATGTTTCCACACGCAACTACATTTTGCCCTTGGATGTTAATGCAGGTGGATTCCATTTAAAATCAATGAAAGCCATTCATGTAACTTTCAGGGCACAATTTGCTTCAGTTGTGAGCACCTGGCAATATGGTAAAGGTTCAGAGGTTTTACTTTCTACCTACAAGCCAGGGGCTTCAATCCGATAGTGGAGTTTCATACTGATATGGTTGTGATGCACAGACATTATCATTAACAAGGTGAACTACAGCATGGTTGGGAGCTGTGCAGGTTTTTTATGTTTATTTATTTACTTTTTACATGTTGTTAAGTTTATGCCTACTCGGCAGCTTCTTGTCTCAGAGAGGCATTTGCAGTTGCAGCATCTGTGGCTGTCTCTTTGAATCTGACTTGGCTCTGCCTCTTACAACACTGTGTGATAGTGACACAGAGATCCCGGGAGAACTAGAAATGTTTTGTTTACAAAAAAAGTGTCATTCAACTTGTGACCTTCTGTGAAATCAGCTGAATTTGAAAACAACAATGAAATAGTAATAAAATAATAATATAAATTAATTAAAATAAATAAATGGGGGACCCTCTCCTTGAAAATTTTCCCATCTCCCTAAGCTTCAGAATCAGTTTCAAACCCTGTACTCTTAAAGACAGAATCTTGTCAGATTCAAACACTCCACCCGCAGTTGTAGCCACTGCAGATGAAATTGCCACTGTGACAAAGAAGCTGCCTGGTAAGGGGGAAAGAAGTAACTTTATTATAACCACTGAAATTAAATTAACTAGTGCTACTTTACTGATAGATCGATATCCGAACCCTAGCTCTAATCCAATTTTGCCAAAACGATCTTTCATAACAAGAGGCAAATGCAAATTTCCAAGCATCTGAAATCCTATCATCCAAAACATTTGGAAAGTTCAGCTATGGATTTTGAAAGACCAGGTTTGTGAGTGTTTGGATTGGCTTTTTGGAACCACTCATTATAGAGATACAGGATCAGATTTACCAGTTTGCTTTTTTTTAATGTTCCTTCATCTCTCTCCAGTGGAAAGAAGTAAAGAAGTGTGAGAAAGTGTGACTCTTTCCATTTCAAAAAATTTGTCTGTCATTTTTTTTGTTTTAAAATGTTGCAAAAAAGCCTCAGCCTCAGTAAAAGTGACATTTTTTCTCTAAAAATTAATTGCTATAGAAAGTTTATGGTTAGACTTTTTCTGAGTTGGAGCTTACATAAGAACATAAGAACGTTCATACTGGGTGAGACAAAGGTCCATTTAACCCAGTATCCTGTCTTCCAACAATGGCCAGTGCGAGGTGCACCAGACAGAATGAACAGAACAAGTAATCATCCAGTGATCCATTCCCTGTAAACCATTCCCAGATTCTGGCAAACAGAGGCTAGGGACACTATCCCTACACATTAATAGCTATTAATGGACCTATCCTTCATGAATTTCTTTAGTTCTTTTTTGAACCCTTCTATAATCTTGGCCTCTACAACATCCTCTGGCAAAGAATTCCACAGGTTGACTTTATGCTGTGTGAAGAGATACTTCCTTTTGTTTAAAGAAAAGGAGTACTTGTGGCACCTTAGAGACTAACAAATTTATTAGAGCATAAGCTTTTGTGAGCTACAGCTCACTTCATCAGATGCATTTGGTGGAAAAAACAGAGGAGAGATTTATATACACACACAGAGAACATGAAACAATGGGTTTATCATACACACTGTAAGGAGAGTGATCACTTAAGATAAGCCATCACCAGCAGCAGGGGGGGAAAGGAGGAAAACCTTTCATGGTGACAAGCAAGGTAGGCTAATTCCAGCAGTTAACAAGAATATCAGAGGAACAGTGGGGGGTGGGGTGGGGGGGAGAAATACCATGGGGAAATAGTTTTACTTTGTGTAATGACTCATCCATTTCCAGTCTCTATTCAAGCCTAAGTTAATTGTATCCAGTTTGCAAATTAATTCCAATTCAGCAGTCTCTCGTTGGAGTCTGTTTTTGAAGCTTTTTTGTTGAAGGATAGCCACTTTTAGGTCTGTAATCGAGTGACCAGAGAGATTGAAGTGTTCTCCAACTGGTTTTTGAATGTTATAATTCTTGACGTCTGATTTGTGTCCATTCATTCTTTTACGTAAAGACTGTCCAGTTTGGCCAATGTACATGTCAGAGGGGCATTGCTGGCACATGATGGCATATATCACACTGGTAGATGCGCAGGTGAACGAGCCTCTGATAGTGTGGCTGATGTGATTAGGCCCTATGATGGTATCCCCTGAATAGATATGTGGACAGAGTTGGCAACGGGCTTTGTTGCAAGGATAGGTTCCTGGGTTAGTGGTTCTGTTGTGTGGTGTGTGGTTGCTGGTGAGTATTTGCTTCAGATTGGGGGGGCTGTCTGTAAGCAAGGACTGGCCTGTCTCCCAAGATCTGTGAGAGTGATGGGTCGTCCTTCAGGATAGGTTGTAGATCCTTGATGATGCGTTGGAGAGGTTTTAGTTGGGGCTGAAGGTGATGGCTAGTGGCGTTCTGTTGTTTTCTTTGTTGGGCCTGTCCTGTAGTAGGTGACTTCTGGGTACTCTTCTGGCTCTGTCAATCTGTTTCTTCACTTCAGCAGATGGGTATTGTAGTTGTAGGAATGCATGATAGAGATCTTGTAGGTGTTTGTCTCTGTCTGAGGGGTTGGAGCAAATGTGGTTATATCGTAGAGCTTGGCTGTAGACAATGGATCGAGTGGTATGATCTGGATGAACGCTAGAGGCATGTAGGTAGGAATAGCGGTCAGTAGGTTTCCGATATAGGGTGGTGTTTATGTGACCATCGCTTATTAGCACCGTAGTGTCCAGGAAGTGGATCTCTTGTGTGGACTGGTCCAGGCTGAGGTTGATGGTGGGATGGAAATTGTTGAAATCATGGTGGAATTCCTCAAGAGCTTCTTTTCCATGGGTCCAGATGATGAAGATGTCATCAATGTAGCGCAAGTAGAGTAGGGGCATTAGGGGACGAGAGCTGAGGAAGCGTTGTTCTAAGTCAGCCATAAAAATGTTGGCATAGTGTGGGGCCATGCGGGTACCCATCGCAGTGCCGCTGATTTGAAGGTATACATTGTCCCCAAATGTGAAATAGTTATGGGTGAGGACAAAGTCACAAAGTTCAGCCACCAGGTTAGCCGTGACAGTATCGGGGATACTGTTCCTGACGGCTTGTAGTCCATCTTTGTGTGCAATGTCAGTGGTGTCAGTGGGCCAATGTACATGTCAGAGGGGCATTGCTGGCACATGATGGCATATATCACATTGGTAGATGCGCAGGTGAACGAGCCTCTGATAGTGTGGCTGATGTGATTAGGCCCTCTGATGGTATCCCCTGAATAGATATACTCAAGGAATATTTCCAACACACCTCTGACCAACATATTAACCCACAGAGACCTTCCTGCCAACACTACAAAAAGAAGGATTCTGGGTGGACTCCTCCTGAAGGTCGAAACAGCAGCCTGGATTTCTACATAGAGTTCTTCCGCCAACGTGTACGAGCTGAAATAGTGGAAAAGCAGCATCGCTTACCCCATAACCTCAGCCATGCAGAACACAGTGCCATCCACAGCCTCAGAAACAACTCTGACATCATAATCAAAAAGGCTGACAAAGGAGGTGCTGTCGTCATCATGAATAGGTCGGAGTATGAACAAGAGGCTACTAGGCAGCTCTCCAACACCACTTTCTACAAGCCATTACCCTCTGATCCCACTGAGAGTTACCAAAAGAAACTACAGCATTTGCTCAAGAAACTCCCTGAAAAAGCACAAGAACAAATCCGCACAGATACACCCCTAGAACCCCGACCTGGGGTATTCTATCTGCTACCCAAAATCCATAAACCTGGAAATCCTGGACACCCCATCATCTCAGGCATTGGCACCCTGACAGCAGGATTGTCTGGCTATGTAGACTCCCTCCTCAGGCCCTACGTTACCAGCACTCCCAGCTATCTTCGAGACACCACTGACTTCCTGAGGAAACTACAGTCCATTGGTGATCTTCCTAAAAACACCATCCTAGCCACTATGGATGTAGAAGCCCTCTACACCAACATTGCACACAAAGATGGACTACAAGCCGTCAGGAACAGTATCCCCGATACTGTCACGGCTAACCTGGTGGCTGAACTTTGTGACTTTGTCCTCACCCATAACTATTTCACATTTGGGGACAATGTATACCTTCAAATCAGCGGCACTGCGATGGGTACCCGCATGGCGCCACACTATGCCAACATTTTTAAGGCTGACTTAGAACAACTCTTCCTCAGCTCTCGTCCCCTAATGCCCCTACTCTACTTGCGCTACATTGATGACATCTTCATCATCTGGACCCATGGAAAAGAAGCTCTTGAGGAATTCCACCATGATTTCAACAATTTCCATCCCACCATCAACCTCAGCCTGGACCAGTCCACACAAGAGATCCACTTCCTGGACACTACGGTGCTAATAAGCGATGGTCACATAAACACCACCCTATATCAGAAACCTACTGACCGCTATTCCTACCTACATGCCTCTAGCGTTCATCCAGATCATACCACTCAATCCATTGTCTACAGCCAAGCTCTACGATATAACCGCATTTGCTCCAACCCCTCAGACAGAGACAAACACCTACAAGATCTCTATCATGCATTCCTACAACTACAATACCCACCTGCTGAAGTGAAGAAACAGATTGATAGAGCCAGAAGAGTACCCAGAAGTCACCTACTACAGGACAGGCCCAACAAAGAAAATAACAGAATGCCACTAGCCATCACCTTCAGCCCCCAACTAAAACCTCTCCAACGCATCATCAAGGATCTACAACCTATCCTGAAGGACGACCCATCACTCTCACAGATCTTGGGAGACAGACCAGTCCTTGCTTACAGACAGCCCCCCAATCTGAAGCAAATACTCACCAGCAACCACACACCACACAACAGAACCACTAACCCAGGAACCTATCCTTGCAACAAAGCCCGTTGCCAACTCTGTCCACATATCTATTCAGGGGATACCATCATAGGGCCTAATCACATCAGCCACACTATCAGAGGCTCGTTCACCTGCGCATCTATCAGTGTGATATATGCCGTCATGTGCCAGCAATGCCCCTCTGACATGTACATTGGCCAAACTGGACAGTCTTTACGTAAAAGAATGAATGGACACAAATCAGACGTCAAGAATTATAACATTCAAAAACCAGTTGGAGAACACTTCAATCTCTCTGGTCACTCGATTACAGACCTAAAAGTGGCTATCCTTCAACAAAAAAGCTTCAAAAACAGACTCCAACGAGAGACTGCTGAATTGGAATTAATTTGCAAACTGGATACAATTAACTTAGGCTTGAATAGAGACTGGGAATGGATGAGTCATTACACAAAGTAAAACTGTTTCCCCATGGTATTTCTCCCCCCCACCCCACCCCCCACTGTTCCTCTGATATTCTTGTTAACTGCTGGAATTAGCCTACCTTGCTTGTCACCATGAAAGGTTTTTCTCCTTTCCCCCCGCTGCTGCTGGTGATGGCTTATCTTAAGTGATCACTCTCCTTACAGTGTGTATGATAAACCCATTGTTTCATGTTCTCTGTGTGTGTATATAAATCTCTCCTCTGTTTTTTCCACCAAATGCATCCGATGAAGTGAGCTGTAGCTCACAAAAGCTTATGCTCTAATAAATTTGTTAGTCTCTAAGGTGCCACAAGTACTCCTTTTCTTTTTGTGAATACAGACTAACACGGCTGCTACTCTGAAACCTTCCTTTTGTTTGTTTTAAACCTGCTGCCTATTTATTTAATTTCATGGCCCCTAGTTCTTGTGTTATAAAAAGGATTAAATAACACTTCCTTATTTACTTTCTCTACACCAGTCATGATTTTACAGACTTCTATTATATCCCCCTTAGTTGTCACTTTTCTAGCATAAACGGTCCATCAAATTTCTATGCCAGGTTTTATTTCTATTTTGAAGCGCATCTCCACTGAATAATTGAAAACTTTCCCAGGTCTTTCAATTTTTAAAAAGAAGACCCATTAAATGAATTGCAGTATACCTTCCTGTGATTCAATTGAAGACTATATATATATATATATATATATATATATATATATATATATATATATATATATACAAACAGTTTTCTTTGTGCAGCATGAAACTGGCACATTTTCCGTACTTCCAACTCCAAGTTTCCAAAAATTATGACCACCCCTTATCATGATATTCAATTAAAAATATATGAGGGTTTTAAAAATAATTGATTTCTCTTTTGCTTTTTCAGACTTTAGTGTGCACTCAGTGTGTCACAGTTTCACAACTTTTTTGCTCAACCATAATAGTTAGATACACTATTTTTTAATGAAAACTGAGATTACCATGTAATCTCATTACTTCAGGAACTGTGCTTTAAGAAAAAAACACCACATATAATGAGACATGTGTAACAGATGGCCTTCCCTCTTAAAGCCAAGAGGCCCAGTGATAACCAATCCTGTATAATTAGCTACATCCTTCAAAGATTCAAGGGCCAGAAGGGACCATCATGGCCATCTAGTGTGACCTCCTGGGTAACACAGGTCATGGAATTCCCCCAAAAATGGCTCCTCGGTCATATCTTTTAAATCAAGATTATATGTTTTTTTAAAGGATGTCAGTGATGCAGAATCCACCACAACTCTTGGTAATTAGTTCCTATGGTTAATTACTCTCACTGGTAAAAAAAAATACACCTTATTTCCAGTCTGAATATGTCTAACTACAACTTCCAGAGTATGAATTGTTTTTCTGCTACAATGAAGAGTCCATTATCAAATACTTGTTTCCCACGTAGAGTAGGTACATATAGACTAATCAAATCTTCCCTTAGTTAAGTGAAATAGATTCAAGGAGCTCAATTTATCATTAGAAGGGATTTTTCTAATCTTCTATTCATTCTTGCGGATCTTCTCTGAACCCTTACCAATATCCTTTTTGAATTGTGGTCACCAGAACTGGACGCAGTATTTCAGTTGCAGTCACATCAGTGCCAAATAAGATAACATAACATCTACTCTTACCCAAGATTCCCCTGTTCATGCATCCAGGGATCACATCAGCCCTAGGAGACATGGAGAAACATTCAGGGAGGTGTGGGAGGCCAGGCCCTCTCACATGGTGGGCAGGGAGGGAGAACCACCCAACCTCGCTCTGTCCCAAACTCTTCTCAGTCCCTGGCTCCCAGCTTCAGCCCTTGGCTCCTGGCCCAGTCACAGATCCACACTCATCTGTGGCCACAGCTGCTGGCCCTGGCCACAGCCCACTTCCAGCCCCACTCCCGGCCACAGCCTCCTGCCCCCAGCCATGGTTCCTGGCTCCCAGCCCAGTCATGGCTCCATCCCCAGCCTCAGCCCCCAACTGCAGGCCCGCTCCGAGCCATAGCTCTGGCTCTGACAATGGTGCCCCTCCCGGCCCTGGCTTCCAACTGCATTTCCTGGGGGTAGGCAGACTGGGGTAAGGGGAGGGGCATAACATAGAAAGTTTGGGGACCACTACATTAGCCTTTTTGGCCACAGCATTACATTGGCAGCTCATGTACAGCTGATTATCCACCACAACCTTCAATCTTGATGAGAGTCACTGCTTTCCAAGATAGTGTCCCCCATCCTATAACTATGGCCTACATTCCTTGTTCCTAAATGTATACATTCACATTTAGCTTTCTGAAAACATATATTGTGCCCACCTTATCAAGCAATCAAGATTGCTCTGAATCAGTGACCAGTCCTCTTTATTTACCACTCCCCCAATCTTTGTATCATCTGCAAACTTTATCTGTGATTGTCATAAATATAAAGGGAAGGGTAAACACCTTTAAAATCCCTCCTGGCCAGAGGAAAAATCCTTTCACCTGTAAAGGGTTAAGAAGCTAGGATAACCTCGCTGGCACCTGACCAAAATGACCAATGAGGAGACAAAAGATACTTTCAAAGCTGGAGGGGGGGAGAAAAAAAGGCTCTGTGTCTGTCTGTGTGATGCTTTTGCTGGGAACAGAACAGGAATGGAGTCTTAGAACTTAGTAAGTAATCTAGCTAGATATGAGTTAGATTCTGTTTTCTTTAAATGGCTGAGAAAATAAGCTGTGCTGAATGGAATGTAGATTCCTGTTTTTGTGTCTTTTTGTAACTTAAAGTTTTGCCTAGAGGGATTCTCTATGTTTTAAATCTAATTACCCTATAAGTTATTTACCATCCTGGTTTTACAGAGGTGATTCTTTTTACTTTTTCTTCTATTAAAATTCGTCTTTTAAGAATCTGATTGTTTTTTCATTGTTCTTAAGATCCAAGGGTTTGGGTTTGTGTTCACCTATGCAAATTGGTGAGGATTTTTATCAAACCTTTTCCAGGAAAGGGGGCGTAAGGTTTGGGAGGATTTTGGGGGGAAAGACATTTCCAAACGGGCTCTTTCCCAGTTATATATCTGTTAGACATTTGGTGGTGGCAGCGATAAAGTACAAGGGCAAAAGGTAAAATAGTTTGTACCTTGGGGAAGTTTTAACCTAAGCTGGTAAAAGTAAGCTTAGGAGGTTTTCATGCAGGTCCCCACATCTGTACCTGTGGGGAGTTCAGAGTGGGGAAGGAATCTTGACAGTGATGATGTTAGGTTTTCTTCTAGGTCATTAATAAAAATGTTAATGAGTGTAGAGCCAAGAACCGATCTTTTCAAGACCCCACTAGAAACACAAACACTCATCTGATGATTTCCCATTTCCAATTATATTTACAGACCGATCAGTTAGCCAGCTTTAAATCCATGTAATGTATGCCATGTTAATTTTATGTCTTTCTAGTTCAATAAAAAAATCTCGTAGTCCCAATCTAATGCTTTTCAGAAATCTAAATATATTACATCATCACTATTATCTTTGTGAACCAAACTTGTAATGTCATTAGTTTTCTTCTAGTTTTCTGGAACTTCCAAGACTTATTGATAATCAACATTAATTGTCCCGAATACTTCTTGGCCAACTCTTTCAAAGCTCTTGAATGCAAGTTATCTGGAATTGTTGATTTAACAATGTCTACACCTGTGATGGGGTAGGACTTAAAAAGGGAGGAAGCCAGTGAGTTAGGTAATTGCTGTGCAGGAGAGCGGTTAAGCTGGCTTGTGGCTGGAAATCCAAGGCACAGGAGTGGAGCTAGCACCTGTGTTGAGCACCTGAAACCAGAGGCCATGCTCTGGGGAGACAGTCCTTGGCCAAGAAGAAGAATAGGGAGCTGAAGAGGAGCTCAAGACGGATAAGAGGCTCAAACTCCGAGAGGCATTAAAGATGTTTTAGTAATATATATTTTTTTGTAGTTCTGAATTCTATTGAGAAGCCCCAGGGAGAAGCTCTGGGACTTGCTATTCTGGAAAGAAGTGTGATTTTGTTTGCTCTGTAGTGATTTGGAAGGGCTTTGCTGCCTGTGCAGGGGGAGCTGTGCAAAGTGAATTTGAAGAGATTAGCTGGGAGGAGCCAGCTTGGGGCCTGTCCAACTGGACTTGAATACCCTTGGAACTTAAAATTTTAAGTGACCTGGACAAAGGGCTGGGCCATCAAAGGCTCAGATGAAGGCAGCCAACAGTAGCAAGGAATAAAGAGTAAGGCCTTACTACCCAGTCACAGAGGTTGCAGAAAATGAATTGCTTCTGTGCACATATAGCTTGCTCTGGGGTGGAAGTCTATAACAAATTTAGTAAAATCCTGGAAGTTGGACCCAAAATAGACTATATAGGATGTTATTCAGCATTGTGTGGGGTCATAAAATCCTCTCCTTTTTTCCTTCAATATGACTCTTGTTTAATTAATTTGGGATTGCAAAACAATATCCACAGAAATTTCATAAGGTAATGTAGGGTACATCATAGGTTCTGTAACTAGCAGTGCTGGGGGTGCAGCAGCAACCGCTGGTTTGAAGTGGTTTCCATCATTACAGGGTTTACAGTTTTGTTTCATGTCTCTCAGCACCCCCACTATAAAAATTGCTCCAGCACCTATGGGGTATGTGGATGCAGGCATTCTGGGTCTTGGTGAAACTATCCCCCTATTGTCATACCTTACAACACACATACATAGGTTGGGATGACAACACAGAGTTAAATGAAACATTTCATGACCTATGTAGTACACGCCATTTACCAAACGTCAATGTCTCATCCTAGGATATTTGTCTGAAATTCTCTTTCTGTAGCTTTTGAATTAATAACACTATCTAATTTTCTAACATTAGTATATTTCATAAGAAAAAACCTTGACATATTTCAGAGGGTTTTGTTTTTCAGAAATGATGATGACAGTTTATTTGAACTGTGGTAATCCCTAAACTATTCCACTTCTCATGGCACAGAAAGCTTGTATGTATCAACTGCACTATTTTTATTTAAACACTACATGCAATAGGGGCCCATAATAGGCTTCAGCCTGCACTTTTCTTCTGCCCCCTGTTGTGATGACTGGGTACACAAATTTACCTAAGTGTGAGTTTATTTAGGGGAAAGTGGATAAAAGTCTATGAAATATTCCAATCACACAATGATAAATGATCATGGGAAAAGGTACTAAAGTAAGACAGGATAAATTAATTCAAACAAAAAAGGACTACTGCTACAATTCAAGAATTGGGTTAAGATCATGTTTGGTAAACAAGAGAAGTGTGGGGCCAGACATCTGACTGGACACCAAAAGTCCAGTTACCTGAATAACCACCCACAACTGGCTTCTGTTCCGCCACCGGGAGGGCAGGAAGAGTAGCTGCTACTGGAGCTGGAAGAGCACTAGGGAACTGCCTGTCTGTGGCAGAGAGATACCAGCTGCTGGTGCCCAGAAGGAGTGATCCTGAAGTGTGCTGCGTTTGAAGAGCAGGGCCAGTGGCTGGGCTCACAGCATGAGCCCCCTTCTCAGCCTCCTTTGTGTCCCGCTCCGAGGTGCTGCCCCCCATCCTACTCCAGTCATCCCTCCACCCTTGGAGCGCAGCTCTCCCTCCCCATCCTGCCCCAGTAACCCACCCCCGGCGCTTGGCTCTCCCTTCAATGTCCTGCCCCAATTACCCCTCCACTCTTGCAGCCCTGCTCAGCTGGCAGGGGGAGGGAGGAGAGAGCAGGGAGTGACGGGGGGAGGGCCTCAAGGGAAGTGGTAGAGCAGGGTGGGGCCTTAAGGGTAAGAGCAGAGAAGGGACAAGACCTCAGGGGGAAGAGGTGGAGCAGGGAGCAAGTGAGGTTCCAGTGCTCAGTGTCTGGTTTTCACAAATTAGAAAGTTGGCCAACCTTTAAGTGACTGCCACTCCATCATCTACTGAGACCCTGAGATCCCTGTGACACTGCTGGGCCTTTGTCACACTAATCTGGAGGATATTCCTGGCCACCACTACCTCTACTGGCTATGGCAAAATCTCAAACATCTTTCTTTCCCCCCCACCCACTGTGTGTCCTTTGGCTTTCCTACCTTATTTCTTTTTTTTTTCCTTTTCCCCTTTTTACTTTCTGTCCAAAAAGAATCTGTTTTAGTCAGCCAAGGCTGAATATTTGGCAACAATGCTGTAAGCTTGTGGCCAGAAAGGCAGCTAAAAACAATGCCCAAAACAACTCAATTCTGGTGCAAATTTGCAAGGTCTTGGAGTGGCTGATAAGACTGTGTTCTGTGTCTGTGTTTTTTCAGCAGTGAGTTTGAAGTGAGAGTCAAAACCAGAGACAGAAGCTGCACTTTTTATGTTTGATGTTCTTTTCTCTCCCCTTTTAGTGGGTGTTTCCTTCTAGGAAACAAGATTGGATATTAACAACCAACAAAAGCTCCAGCCCATCAACTAACTTTTTTTTCTTTTCCCCCAATTAAGGACAGTTATTACCATCTTAGATACCATCTAAAAGACTCTCAAACAAAAGTGTTTACCTTTATAAAAACACTCTCCAACTAAAGGGAATGGTAACAGGGGATGCCATTTAAACATAAGCCCCACTTAATACTTTACATTTCAAATGCTTGATATGTTTTTTTTCTATATCTTTAATAAAAGATTAAACAAATTAATGGTGTGTTTGCCATTGTTTAATACTGTTTAATGTTGGAGAATTCCAGGGTCAAGTTAACATCTTTGACACTTTGGGCCCATATATTACATCCAAATTAATACAACACCTCTGCAGGCCAGAGTCCCAACTGCCAAAAATGGAAGACAACCTTTGGTTCTGTAGCCACCATCACATCCTTACATAGCAATTCCAGTGCTGAAGAATCCCAGGGAAGGAACAGGACCCACTCGTGCTAGACACTAAAAAAAAATTAAAAAGCTAGGTCAAAAATAAAGTAATAGTTTTATAAATCTGATTTTTAAGGGATCTGCTTCATTGTTTAATGTTTGAGGTTGACAGTACTGAATTTTATACTTAGATCATTCTTTAGAAAAGAATGGGCACAGAGGTGAAAGATACTAAGGAGGAAACATCAGTCCAGAGTAAGAATCCCAGAGAAGTTAGGTATATAAAGTGTTCAATAGAAAAAAGAAAGTATTGTCAAAATCATTTGATCCTTCTTTCAAAGGGTAAAACTAATGGCATGTTAGCACTAGACAAGTGGGAGTCAGCTACTGCTAACGTTCACTTGAACCATAAGAAGAATCTTGCTTTGCTAAACCCTCATTTTGTGAAGGGTCATCAAGATAGAGATTTTGTTCAATCATTCTCTGGACAATAATACAAAGAGTTCTTTTTAAATTTGTAAAGAAACTGTTTGATAGTTTAGGCAGTATGATGTAAAGTGACCTGAATATGAAATGATGTATCTAAGCATTTGAGAATCACCTTCACAACAGCAATATTCTGAAAAGCTTTCCCATTTTATGCTAGTTAATCTCCTGAAGGTATAACCAAGGATTTAAGAGAGAGAAAAAAAATGTTGCTCTAATAGATTTACTATATTACTGAGATGAACCTAAGTTAAAAGCCTTGATTTGAACACTCAGGTTTGACACTTTGAGTTCAAATGGGAGTCCTGGTCCATGACTGTGGTTCCTACGTATAATAACTAAAAACAATAATTTCCACTTTCAGCTATTTTCATACACCATAATAAAATGCCACCTATGGAGAGATTCAGGACCCTAATCTCACAGGTCACAAATAAAATTTTTGGTTGGTGTGAATTCCTACAGCACTAGTGTGATCTTAATGGAGCTGTTTCAGATTGCACGGCTGGAGAAATTGCCCCCACATGTCTGGGATGTTAGCATAATCTTGAATTTAAAAAAGGACAAAAGACATCTTTAAATTAAAGTACGTTTTGGGGTGGGTGAGGTGAGTGGGCATGTAAGGAAAGTTGAAAGCGAGGGAAGAGAAAATACAAAGCATGATCTAAATACCATGTACTTTGGGGCCTAAGTTCATCTTTCACGTTTGTTCGTGCTTTGGGACAAGTTTTGAAGACAATATTGAGGCAAAACTCTTCTTAAAGTCACTTTTCACCCATACCTCAGAGTATGTCTACACTAGAAATGTAGATCGACCTATAGTAGGTCAACTTGTTGCCACAGCAGTAATTACTGCAATGATTCACGTCCACACTTCCCTCCTTGGGCTGTGTGGGCAGTTGAGAGTCCAGTCTTTCAGCTCCGCGGGCAGCTTTAACCTAATGTCTTAATACTGTAAATGGAGAATGATATCTCCACACAGACAATATATAGCCCTACCTACACCAACATAAGCCTCACGCCTCTTGTGGAGGTGGAATTATGTCAGTGTAGTAGGGCACTTATATCGGCAGAAGGGAAGGCTGCTTTATGTCAGCCAGTGTAGTGCAGACCAGCCCTCAGTTTGCTTTGCTCATTGAAGCTAATTTTAGCAAGACACCTGCAAGTTTCATTACTGAGATTGCCTCCACATCACAGGGAGAAAAGCTGGGGAACAGACACACTAGAGGACATTAATCATGTAAGTAAGCAGGCAACATTTGACTGGTCTTTTATTAGTTTGCACTAGAAAAAAAGTACGCAATCTGGTAGTTCCTGAAGTTTGTCTCCCAGCGTCCGTTGTTTTGAGGGTAATTCAAAGCCTATTAAAGGGAAGACTTTCATTAACTTCAAAGGAGATTGGCTCAGTTCCTGTTTCAAAATAGCTATGCACTGATCCTTAAATCATAAAGAAAAGGAGTACTTGTGGCACCTTAGAGACTAACAAATTTATTAGAGCATAAGCTTTCGTGAGCTACAGCTCACTTCATCGGATGCATTTGGTGGAAAAAACAGAGGAGAGATTTATATACACACACAGAGAACATGAAACAATGGGTTTATCATACACACTGTAAGGAGAGTGATCACTTAAGATAAGCCATCACCAGCAGCAGGGGGGGGAAGGAGGAAAACCTTTCATGGTGACAAGCAAGGTAGGCTAATTCCAGCAGTTAACAAAAATATCAGAGGAACAGTGGGGGGGGGGGTTGGAGGGAGAAATACCATGGGGAAATAGTTTTACTTTGTGTAATGACTCATCCATTCCCAGTCTCTATTCAAGCCTAAGTTAATTGTATCCAGTTTGCAAATTAATTCCAATTCAGCAGTCTCTCGTTGGAGTCTGTTTTTGAAGCTTTTTTGTTGAAGAATAGCCACTCTTAGGTCTGTGATCGAGTGACCAGAGAGATTGAAGTGTTCTCCAATTGGTTTTTGAATGTTATAATTCTTGACGTCTGATTTGTGTCCATTCATTCTTTTACGTAGAGACTGTCCAGTTTGGCCAATGTACATGGCAGAGGGGCATTGCTGGCACATGATGGCATATATCACATTGGTAGATACGCAGGTGAACGAGCCTCTGATAGTGTGGCTGATGTGATTAGGCCCTATGATGGTATCCCCTGAATAGATATGTCAACATAAATGCCAACATTTTTATGGCTGACTTAGAACAACGCTTCCTCAGCTCTCGTCCCCTAATGCCCCTACTCTACTTGCGCTACATTGATGACATCTTCATCATCTGGACCCATGGAAAAGAAGCTCTTGAGGAATTCCACCATGATTTCAACAATTTCCATCCCACCATCAACCTCAGCCTGGACCAGTCCACACAAGAGATCCACTTCCTGGACACTACGGTGCTAATAAGCGATGTTCACATAAACACCACCCTATATCGGAAACCTACTGACCGCTATTCTTACCTACATGCCTCTAGCTTTCATCCAGATCATACCACTCGATCCATTGTCTACAGCCAAGCTCTACGATATAACCGCATTTGCTCCAACCCCTCAGACAGAGACAAACACCTACAAGATCTCTATCATGCATTCCTACAACTACAATACCCACCTGCTGAAGTGAAGAAACAGACTGATAGAGCCAGAAGAGTACCCAGAAGTCACCTACTACAGGACAGGCCCAACAAAGAAAACAACAGAACGCCACTAGCCATCACCTTCAGCCCCCAACTAAAACCTCTCCAACGCATCATCAAGGATCTACAACCTATCCTGAAGGACGACCCATCACTCTCACAGATCTTTGGAGACAGGCCAGTCCTTGCTTACAGACAGCCCCCCAATCTGAAGCAAATACTCACCAGCAACCACACACGACACAAGAGAACCACTAACCCAGGAACCTATCCTTGCAACAAAGCCCGTTGCCAACTCTGTGCACATATCTATTCAGGGGATACCATCATAGGGCCTAATCACATCAGCCACACTATCAGAGGCTCGTTCACCTGCGCATCTACCAATGTGATATATGCCATCATGTGCCAGCAATGCCCCTCTGACATGTACATTGGCCAAACTGGACAGTCTCTACGTAAAAGAATGAATGGACACAAATCAGACGTCAAGAATTATAACATTCAAAAACCAGTTGGAGAACACTTCAGTCTCTCTGGTCACTCGATCACAGACCTAAGAGTGGCTTCAACAAAAAAGCTTCAAAAACAGACTCCAATGAGAGACTGCTGAATTGGAATTAATTTGCAAACTGGATACAATTAACTTAGGCTTGAATAGAGACTGGGAATGGATGAGTCATTACACAAAGTAAAACTATTTCCCCATGGTATTTCTCCCTCCCACCCCACCCCCCACTGTTCCTCTGATATTCTTGTTAACTGCTGGAATTAGCCTACCTTGCTTGTCACCATGAAAGGTTTTCCTCCTTCCCCCCCCTGCTGCTGGTGATGGCTTATCTTAAGTGATCACTCTCCTTACAGTGTGTATGATAAACCCATTGTTTCATGTTCTCTGTGTGTGTGTATATAAATCTCTCCTCTGTTTTTTCCACCAAATTCATCCGATGAAGTGAGCTGTAGCTCACGAAAGCTTATGCTCTAATAAATTTGTTAGTCTCTAAGGTGCCACAAGTACTCCTTTTCTTTTTGCGAAGACTAATACGGCTGCTACTCTGAAACCTTAAATCATAGAATCATAGAAGATTAGGATTGGAAGAGACCTCAGGAGGTCATATAGTCCAACCCCCTGCTCAAAGCAGGATCAACCCCAACTAAATCATCCCAGCCAGAGCTTTGTGAAGCCGGGCCTTAAAAACCTCTAAGAATGGAGATTCCACCATCTCCCTAGGTAACCCATTCCAGTGCTTCATCACATTCCTAGTGAAATAGTTTTTCCTAATATCCAACCTAGAGGTTATTTCATTATTATTTATATATTTGTACTACAATAGTGCCTGGAGGACTCAGTGCAGCTGAGGCCTTCGTGTGCTAGGCCCTATACAAACATAGCAATTCCTCAGTTGGTGTAACTTACATTAGTGAGAAACTATTATCAAACTTTCCGTATTAGCATCAAGTCTTAACACATTTATCAGATTCTCACCTAATGTCTTAACACTGTAAATGAAGGATAATATCTCTTCCTGATAGTATTAAACAGTGAAAGGCAGAATCTCCTCGCCCACACATCTTCAGAAGCAACAGGAACTGGGGAATTGAGGTCCTGTATTCATATTTTCCCACACACAGGTGTAATAAATATTTTTCAATTAACAAAATTGACAAAGAAGAATCTTTCATTTTCTAAAGAGCCTCAAAAGATTTTAAGATTGATCTTGAAGCAGCATGCTATGACATGATACTCATGACATTAGCCAGTCCACAGCCACTAATACAGGGAGGGATCTTTTCACATTTTATAGGAATGCCAATTTTTAGATGCTTAATTTAAATTCTGGCTATAGACTACTACCACTGAACCTTTCCTCCCCCCATTAAAATGAAGTTGAAATTTTGTTTTGAATTAAAATAATATTTCAGTTACATTGATAAGTGATTATATGACCTCCAGTGGTCTGTTAGAATATCCCCAGGTATTTATTTCCTAGAGATTTCCCAAGGGAAAACTAGATGTTGAGCAATATATAGAATACAAATGACTGAAAATGGCATATATATCATACTGCACAATATTCTAATAATATATATGAAATCTTTCAGTTCTTGAAATTAAAGACCTAACCCAAAGGGAGAGAAAAAGCAATAAATGTGTATTTATTTTTTTCTGTGTGTTCTAAACAAGAGGGAGTGTCATTCTTCCTTCATTTTGTACTTTCCTCTGACATCTATGAAAACTCAGCACATAGTGGTTAGGAAGGGAAATGTAACTCTTTAAACACAATATTTTGAAAGGACAGGCATAGTGTTTATATTTAGAGGTGTAATGCAAGTGTTCTGCTTTTGCAGAATGGCGAGTAAAGTTAATGAAAAGTCCTGGAGAGGTATACAACAGCCAAGTAATCAGCATTCTAAAAAAATATAAGAGATATTACATATTAAGTATACATCTTCTCCAAGGAATATGCAGAGTATATGCTAACTATAACCATTGTGTAAACTGATTGAGAATCTGATTTTACAATGCAGATAATAAAAGAACTATACAATGTTGGTTGCACTGAGTAACTACCAGTAAGTAATATACAGTGGTCACCACTAAAAAATCAGTATTTGTCATCAGCTACCTCCTAGTATTGTACCTATACTAGAGCTTAGAAATAACTCTGGTATCTCTGATGTCACAGTATGGTTTCACAAAGCACCTGGATTATTGGTGAAATAGTGAGATTATTATTGTTTTGGAGATTTTGTATCAATTTGTTTAATTATGTAATTGTACATCATAAAAATAATACTTAGTTCTTATATTCACTCAGAACATAGGATGGGACAGTCTGCCATAAATATTTGTACTGTTGTGATTGTCTGTATTACATTTTTAACTTATTGAGGCATGATATGTGTCTTTTGTTTAAACTACATTCAGTAAGGAAAAAAATAGATCCCATCAAAGCAAGCTCCTGACAGGTTAGAAAGATAGACAAATATTCTTAGATGAAGATACACATATTCTGGCTACTCAGGAATTAGGTCTCTGGAGCCAAATCCAAAACCAACTGAAGATGAGAGTCTTAACTTCAACTGGCTTTGTATCAGGACATCATTATTGACTTAAAGTGTGTATGGAATTTAGTTTACATGGGTAGTATGTGTAAATCTGAGGCATAAATATTTTCTTGCATGGGCTGAAATAAAAGGCCTAAGTCATCAAGCGGGACACAGGTGGCATTTCCATTTGAGCCAATGGGAGTTCTCTGAACAGAGGGCTCTCAGGTTCAATTTAAATAAGCAAAATGCACAGACATGGATATTATTTAATAAATGTACTCATCACATCTTCTAACTGTGATTATGATATCTTTAAATTAAAGCTATTTTGTGTTGTTTATGTAGAGAGCCCTGAATCACTGTTGTTACCTTTATGTACTCATTCTTATTCAGCAAGAGCCTGATGCAAAGTACACAGAACTCAGTGGAAGTCTTCCACTGGCTTTGAATCAAACTGCAAAGCACTCGAGCACATGCTTAACTTTTACTGCCCCAATCTTGCAAAAACCTATGCATATCCTGCTGTAAGCATATGAGTAATGCCATTTTTTTTCAAGTCCATTCACATAGTTAAAGCTAAGCATGTGTGTTTACAGGATATGGACCTTCAGGAACTTTAGTGGAACTTAAACTCATGTTTAAGAGCTGAATAGAGATAGTCATGTGCTAAAGTGCTTTGCTGACCTGGGACCTAAACTAGAGCAATATATTCCTTAGTGTAAGAAACAATCATATACACCACTTTTGTTCCTTATTTAACTATTTAAGTAGAAAACAGTTCACAATGTAATTGATTTAAGTAGCAAAGAAAATTACTTCATAAAGACGGCAATGGCTTTATTAGAATTCCAGTCCTGAAAGCTTTGTTCAATTCATTTCCAAACAAAGAATAGATTAGGTAATATCTATAGCAGTCTTATCAGCCTTGCTTTAATGCAAGTTAAGCTCGTCTGCAAATGAAACCATTCCAAGCAAATGATGCAGAATAACTCTTAATCTTTTCACTACTCAATTCTTCTGAGCCAGTGATTTGAAACAAATGTAGGTTATACACAAATAAACTCTTGCATACCGCTTCAAATAATGACACTGTATAATAAATGTTTTGTGCTATCCTAATTGTAAGTATAAGGGAAGAAGCTTTTAGGAAATCGAATTACAGTTTCTGAAGCACAATGAATTCTCAGATTGCTATTTTCATGTAATAAGTGTGCTGTTGATAAGTAACATTAAATTATGAAAATGCAGTTTGTACAGAAAGGTAACATTTGGTACTTTGTAGGAAACATTTTTCCCCACTTAATTCTAACACCAGAGGAACATAAAATGGAAATAATTTATTTGTTCTTCAAATCAGAGATCATTGAGATATGTGGAAAGCTCCAGTTTACTGAGCCTCCAGGATACAAAATTTGTTTCTCACATCAGTTGTTGTTGAGAGTTATAGAAATATTTTTAGGAATATTTATGGCAATCCCTCACTCTTTATGATACACTCTGAGAAACTTGCTAACCTATATTAAGACGGAGGAAAACATTTTCAAAAGAGACAACTGATTTGGGGTACCTCAAGTTTTGGTAGCCTAATAACTTTATCTTGATTTTCAGAGGTGCTCAGGAACCATAGGTCCCACTGACTTCAAATACAGTAGTGGGTGCTCAGAATTACTGAAATTTAATTCAAGATAACTCTCAATTTGGGCACCAAAGACTCAGTGGGTTGGAAACACAGTGGTTAGAAACATAGAGCTCTATTTTGCTTCTCCAAGTTTAAGGCTCTCTTTCTACACTGATCTACTTGCTAACTAGCAGGTTCCCTCCCTCTGTCTCCAAAGCCATCATTAATCTCCTCTCCTCTCTGAATATTAGAGCTGGTTGCAAATTTTCTGACAAAACATGTTAATGAGAAAATGCTGATACGTCAAAATCAAAACTGTTTATGGAAATGGGGTGATTTCAACAAATATTCCAGTTTGAAAAAAAATGTTTTAGTTTGTTTTCTTTTACATAAAATGCAGACAAAATGCCCTTCCTCGGAGTATGATAAGTTGCCCTGGTGAAGGCCATTCCACCTGAAACATCAGAGGATATGGATTTTATGTAAAGAAAAAATATAGGTAGCTGTTTCAATGAGAGAACTACTTCAGGCCTGGATGATTAACAGAGAGGAGCAGAGAGACATAAAATAGAAGAAGGCAGCATTTTCTATTTGAAACTGGAGAAGCATTGGGAACCTTTTCTACTACTGTCTGTAAAAATACATAGACTACAAACATTAATGTATTATAAGCAAAGGGCATTGTAGTAAAGTTGCTGCCCCAACACTTCCTCTTCTTGCTGGAGGTAGCATTGCAGCCCCTTGCCTCAGTTCCCCCTCTCTCCCCACCATCTTTTGGCCTATTTAAGCTGCAAGAATGTCCTGATCTTCCAGCAAGACCACTTTATAAAGTCCTGCCCATTCCCAGGCTACAGAGTCCTTCACCAAATTAACATATACAAACCCCAAAACTTCAGCCCAGCTTACAGCCCCCTCATTGCAGGCTTGTCTGTGCGCTTTACACTGTCCTTCTTAGCCTCAGTCCACCTCACAGTCCAGGGCCTGGTGCACCCTTTCCCTCACTCAGTGGTTCAGGCAGGCTCCAGCCTATCTAATCTTCTCTTTCTCCTTTTCAGCCTTCCTTCAGGCTCCTTCTTGGGGGCCAAGGCAGGTTTTCACTCTGACTCTTGCTCCCCTCTGTCACTGTGCCTCAGTGGGTCACAGCTGAGGATGCCCAATTCATGACAAACTGCTGAGAAACAGGGAAGACTCACCCCAAACTGGTGGTTATTCTGTCATTAGATTATACTAAACCAGGGGTGGCAACTTTTTGGCTTGAGGGCCACATCGGGGTTGTGAAACGGTATGGAGGGTGGGGGAGGAAAGGCTATGCCTTCCCATACAGCCTGGCTCCCACCCACACTATCTGCCCCCTCTCACTTCCTGCCCCCGACAGCCCCCCTCAGAACTCCCAACCCATCCAACCCCCCCTGCTCCTTGTCCCCTAACCGCTCCCCCCCAGGACCCCTGTCCCTAACCAGCCCCTCAGGACCCCACCCCCTATCCACACCCGCCCTGCTCCCTGTCCCCCCCCTTTGGGACCCCCTAGGACTCCAACCCCATCCAACCTCCCCCTGCTCCCTGTCTCTAGACCACCACCCCCCACACTTCCACGCCATCCAACTGCCCCCTGTCCCCTGACTGCCCCTGGGACCTCCTGCCCCTTATCCAACTCCCACCTCCACGACCCCCTTACCAGGCCGCTCAGAGCAGCAGAACAGGTTTATTGGAAAGCCTGGGAGATGGGCGGGTGCAAGCCATGCTGCCTGGCAGGAGCAGCGGGCCAGAGCACTGCCCATGCAGCGGCGTGGCTGCAGGGGAGGGGACACAGTGGGGGAGGGGCTGGGGGCTAGCCTCGCCAGCCAGGAGCTCAGGGGCCCGACAGGACTGGCCCACGGGCCGCATGTGGTCTGCGGACCGTAGTTTGCCCACGTCTGTACTAAACCAAGAGCAAAAGTAAACATTTGTCTCACCATACTGGTTAACAGGAAGTCAAAAATGTAGTCTCCTTAACCATTCCAGCCCTTGTCTCACCACCCAGACACTGGACTCTATGACGAATGATTACTGAAAACCAATTTAATCAAACATAGGTTTCTTCTAATACCAAGAAATCAGCCACATAGTGATGTCAATATATAACTCAGCTCTTACCCAACAATCATGCTGATGCCAATCCTTTACTAACTAAAAACTAAATATTTAATAATGAAAGAAAAGAATAAGAGAGTTATACATGGTTAATAGATCATATACATACAAATAATTGCAAAGTCCTTATATCAGGTTTGTAGCAGTGATTTAATAGTCTGCTGGCTTGTAAAGTCTCTTTGGTAACTTCCAAAAGATTGGAAGGCTCAGCCCATAGTTCAAAATGCTCCTTTTAGGTGTAAATCCACAGAGAAGCAGTGCAGGAAAGAGGCAAAATGGAGATATTTCAGGCATCTTTTATATCCTTTGCTATGTGCCTGGAAATCCTTTGCCTCTGTTTGTAGAAAGTTACTACCCTAAGATGGAGTCCAGGATCACATGAATATAGCACTTGTCCTTACATGCTTTGATGACTCACAGGGCAGCCATTGCCCATATTCTTGCTGAGGCATCCACAGGAAAAGCTATTTGAGTGGTAAGGCAACTCCCATCTTTTCATGTACTGTATATATATATACATATATTTTCCACTTCATGCATCTATATATATACTATATTTTCCACTTCATGCATCTGATGAAGTGGGTTCTATGAAAGCCCATGAAAGCTTATGCCCAAATAAATTTGTAAGTCTCTAAGGTGCCACAAGGACTCCTAATTGTTTTTGCTGATACACACTAACATAGCTACCACTCTGAAACCTGAGTGGAATGAATTTCTTCTGTAGCCCATTGTTTGACCTAAGTGTACTTCATGGGCCATCACTACATAGTCGTCTGGCCTTAATGAAAATTTTACCTGCTGGACGTTACCCACGAATACAACACAAACACACATATATATATATATGCCATACATAGCCAATATTCATAACTTCAGATACAAAAATGATACATGCATATAAACAGGATAACCCTACTTAGCAAATCATAACTTTTCCCTTGGCACCTTACATGACATACATTGTAAAAGATGTGTTGCAATTGTATAACAATGCCAATATCTATTATATAAATGGTCAGATTCAATCATACAACATCAAACCTTCCCATGGGCATTTCCTCCTCTCAGCTAGGCTCACCCAATTCTTTATAAAAATTAACCCTGTTGTCCCACAGCTGGACTTTATTTCTAATTAGACTTGGCTCAAAATTCAGGTGTGAGCAGGCCAGCTAATTGGCCTCTCAGACCCATATTAACCTTTTCCCAGAGTTTACAACCCATAACAGATACATGGCCACAAAAACTAGTAAGCCCCTCCACCCCACTCTCCTGTATGGCCTCCTCAGAATTTGGCTCCAGGTGTGTAGGGCTAATCTCTCCTGAATAGAGGGACAGCACAGCCACGTGCTACTACTTATACAGGGAAGATTGTAAATATGAAGTTTAGCTCTTCCGTTTAAAACTTCCTACATCAAGCACATTGATTTATGGTTATTTCTAGAGAATCAATGTTTTGAGGGATAGCCTGTCAGATGGCAAAAATAATTTCATTTAGTTTATGTGTTAGTGTGTGTATTATGTATTTATTAAATTGGTTTCATTCCCTTCTCATGAATTTTATATATACTCCCATTCAAGGCCAATCAGAGGGGTGGAAGTGAGGGGGGCAGGAGGACCATTTGGCCTGGGCCTCAAGCTCAAAGGGGGCCTCAAATTTAGAAACTTGTACATTATTTGGCAAATAAGAGATGTGATTTGGTAAAAGACATTTTTTTTTTGCACAGAAAAAGGCTAGAAAAGCATTTGTTAAAAAATATTCAAATTATGTCTCTCTCTTTTTTTGGTGCCTTATTTTTATTATAGTTAGGGGCCTCGAAAGCTGGAATGGCACAGGCCTCTCTGGACCTCTGAGAGGGTCTGCTCCCATTACACATGACACAGGTAACCAGTTGTGTGCCTGATGCAGGTAATAACCAGGTCCACGAGTATCTGAGTCCCAGATGACTGCTGGACAGATCACAATGGGATTCAAGTATCATGCCCTTAAAAGTAAGGCTGCTCTAAGTCCTACAAGGTTAGTTAAACAATTTGAAAAATCCAATATTATCTTCAGTTGAACCAATTATGTTTTTACTCATATGTAAACCTCAAACCTGCAGCCTCTGAGTTTCTCCTGGCCATTTGCCATGCATGTGATGCACATAAATATTCCTGCCACATGGTCAGCCCATTGAAACTCAGGATTACGAGTGGAGAAATTGAATGTCATAAGTCACTCAAACATTTTGTTATGCATCCTGACCATTAGTGCTATTAGAATCTGAATCATTTACATCCCACTATTTGATAGAAATTCTTCCTGAAGCCTCAAAATAATAGTTTGAATGAGAAAACTGGGAATTACCTATGTGGGAATAGACAGTAGAGGAAAAAATGAGGAAGGACAGACTGATGGTTCTGCAAAATAGTGAATAATTACATGATGTATGTTATGAGAAACATTGGTAGCTTAGTCTGAGTCAAGCTCAAAAAGTATAACTGAGGTTAACATTCAGAATTCTGGCTGCATCTATATTGCATATGATACCTCAGGAGCAGGGGTTTATACACGATAAATGAGCATCATTTCCAATATATAGATAGAGAGATAGATAGATATAGTCAGATACTCTGCTCAGATTTTTTTCAGTGGAGCACAAAGTAGGGAGTGGGAGCTAATTGTCCCTTTCTGTACCTCTGCCCAAGACTTGGCCTATGCAGAGTTTAATGCAGCTTGGGTGCTGCTCTAAAGTGCACTAGTTGACAATGACTCCTAAGAGACTGTGCACCAGCTAAGCATAGTAGGAGCACAATGCTTTCCAGCCAATACTACTCCTCAGGACTACTTTGGTTTTGATATCTTGTGCTCCAGAGGTTCTAGGGAGGTAGATGTAGTAGCTGGCACCATAGGAGCAGCAAAAAGGAGATGAGCAGACCAGGGGACCCAGCTGATAGCATTTACTATAAAGACTGAGAGAGGTTGGTAGTCAGTTCTTAGATCTTTATTTTGCTTTGAGAGAGAGAGAGAGAGAGAGAGAGAGAGAGAGAGAGATTACATGGAAAATCACTCTACTTGCTCTTTTTTTCTACAACACGTTTCCACAGAAATCCATTCTATGCATGCTTAGGGATATATTTAGTTACTGCAATGTACATTGAAGACAACTGGACCACATACAATGAAATTCTTTTAGGACTGTGGATTTTTACATCTGGAAGTAATATTCACTGAAACACTGCTGTCATGTTTCTGTTTGTATTCATATCCTCGTGAACAGCAGCAAGAATGATCAGTACCTATAAGCATTATCACTGCTGCAGTTCCCCATAACAATCTGATCAATTATTGCTAGCTCAAACTATTGAAAAAACTCAGAAACCAAATTATTTATTTAGTTTGCTGTTTGGTGTTACAGGTAAAGTGGCAGAAAATGTATCATTTGATATAGCTCATTTCATAACACATTAATGCACCAAATAAATCTGATGCACAATATTTTATGATAATTAATAATGTATTTTTCTTCCCATTGTCCAATATTTCTTAGGTTTGCTATTTCCTTTGTGCTATATTTTCGATAAGCAGAGTTGACCTTTGAGATTCATAAAACCAGTTGTGATAGCCCTAGCCCTGATTTGAATTGATCTCAGCTCTCTCATTCCTTCCCCCCCCCCGAAAGCCTCATGAGTAGAGCCCTACCAAAATCACAGTCCATTTTGGTCAATTTTACAGTCATGGGATTTTATAAATCATTAATTTCATGATTTCAGCTATTTAAATCTGAAATTTCACAGTGTTGTAACTGTAAGGGTCCTGACTGAAGGGAGGGCTATGGGGGAGTCACAAAGTTATTGTAGGAGGGTCACAATATTACCATCCTTCGTGCTGCTATTCGCCTACAGAGCTGGGCAGCCAGAGAGCGGTGACTGCTAGCTAAGAGCCCAGCTCTGAAAGCAGTGCCACTGCCAGCAGCAGCAGTACAGATGGCATGGTATGGTATTGCGACGCTTATTTCTGCGCTGCTACCTTCAGAGCTGTGCCCTTGGCCAGCAACTGCCACTCTCCAACTGCCCAGCTCTGAAGGCAGCAGTGCAGAAGAAATTTGCATTTCTGTGCTCCCGCTGGCACTTGTGCTGCCTTCATGGCTGGGCTCTCAGCCGGCAACCACCACTCTCAGGCTGTCCAGCTCTGAAGGCAGTACAGAAGTAAGGGTGGCAATACTGTGACCCCCCCCACAATAACGCGACTCTCCCTCCCCTTTTTGAGTCAGCACCCCCATTTTTGGAAACTCTGGTCTCCCTCACAAAATATGTATAATATAGGGTAAAAGTACACAAAAGATCAGATTTCATGTGGGGAGACCAGATTTCACAGTCCATGAGGTGTTTTTCACAGCCATGAATTTGGTAGGCCCTATTCATGCAGATAGCCTGGGAAATGCACATACATGCAAACCAATCACTTGACTTCACTGTTTGTCACTAATTTAGTTTAAAGATCATCCCTTATTCATGACACCTTTCCTACATTCATCTGGGGCTGTCCCTTTAAATCCACCTAGCATCCTGACTTCTATCACACAGCAACTTGATCCCATTACACTGGGTGTTTGACCCCTTCTTCTGCTCTGTGGTCTAGTTCAGGTCCAATTTAAGATCTTGAATTTAATTTTCCAGATCATTAATCGGTTGAACCTCAAATATATCATTAGCCATCTCATCAGGGTCACAAATTGACAATGTCTTATATGGTAAAACTTAAAGTTATTGGGAAAAGCTGAACAAGGAATTATTTATTCAATAATTTATACCAATTTATTCAATAGTTGAGAAAAAAATAATTCATCAGATAAATTATTCATTGCCTGTTACACAGCCATCCACAGAGTGGGTTGCAAAATGAAAAAAAATAATATATATTTTGAGAATTAATTATTAAAAGAAACAATGCCAACATTCTATGGAAATAATTCAGTTGACCATTCTCTCAGGCAATCTCATCAGCTAATGCATAGGCATGGACCTAGAAATGCCATGTGTCACACTACCTTCAGAACTAAGTGTGATGCCCACCCTTGTTTACATAAGTATTTATATGATAACCACCCTGAAGATGGAAAATGAGAAAAAATACACAAGTAAGTAAACAACAACAAACAAAATATCAGTGTTTCAAAAGACAAAATAGAGAATTTAGAGTTTCTGATAATTTGGTTGATATTAGGGTTTTTGGTATGCTCTAATGCAATGGTTCTCAAAGCCGGTCCACCGCTTGTTCAGGGAAAGCCCCTGGTGTGCTGGACCAGTTTGTCTACCTGCCACGACCTCAGGTTTGGCTGATCGCAGCTTTCCCTGAACAAGCGGCGGACCAACTTTGAGAACCACTGCTCTAATGGATACATTATGAACACCAGATTAGATTAGGTTAGATTAGATTAGGTTAGATTAGATTAGAGCCAGGAAATATTTATACATTGAAAATCCCCACCCCATGTGGAGAACCACATGCACAGTGGAAATTCCACTTCCAGAGGAAAAACATGTTAATTTAAAATCCAGATCTTCTCAAATTTACATGAGTATAAATCCAGAGTTACAAATGTAATTGTACTCTATATTTAGACCCGTACAACAGAGGAAAACCTGACCTATAGTTCTTTGCTATATTTCTGACTCAAATATAAATCAAAGTTTTATTCTTTAAAAAATAATCGATCAACCAATCAATCAAAAACACAAAAATATCTGCAGTGACATTCAGATTCTAGTAGCCAAGTAGTAACTGCAGAAATGATGGAATCACAAAAGAATTAAACTCATTAAACAAATGTGTGTAGTAATAGGTCAGGGAAGTGAGGAGGATTTACTCATTTGCCAAACATTATTCTTCCTATGCCATTATACTGAGTTTAGTTTAAAAACCCAGATAAACTAGAAGTTAAATAGATTAGATAGAATTTTACACTCTATGTCTATTTGATTTGGAAAATAATGTATATTATTTGTAACTTAACAAAAGATAAAAAGAAGAAAAAAATGATCAAGCAGATAGATTGGTCTTGAATATTTAAATATATCATTTGTTATTAGAGAAACTTTAATGCCTAATTATCATCATCTGATTGCACATGGTTCTCTCACACAATAAATATGGTAATACTATTTGCATTTAAGACCTTTAATTATAACTATCAATTGTGTGTGTGTGGGGGGGGGAGAGTTTTTATTGTCTGAATGAGTGGAATGAGTAGGGGCTAGATTCTCTACTCTCCCTGCTGTGAATCGTGAGTAACTTCAGTGAAGTCAAGGGAGCTTAGCCGGAGAATGACCAGGCCCATTGTTTTCAAAGTGTTATTATTGTTAGGCTTTGAAATCTGATCTCACAGTGTGATGGTGGACATCAGGAGTGATTCCCCTCACCCTCAGTGAAGTCCCTAGAGATACACCAATGTGAAAATGGTGTGGCTCAGATCAGAAGGAGGCCCTTTATACTGAAAATATTAAGACTTCAAAATCAATCAAGTATTTCAGCTTCTCCTATTATGATGTTGCCTACAAAATGTGTTTGCCACAAGTAAATGAGAGAATTAAACTCATTAAAATTACATTGGCTAGCCCTAAGGCCTGACTGCATATAATTTTCAGTGTTCATTATTTATACACTGATAAGGGTAAAAATGACTGTGTAAAATTTCTTCAGGCTTGCAGGCATATCTGTGGTGAATGTTATAATGGTATCTAGGATAATCAAAATGTTAATAAAATAAAACTGGATAAAATATCAATTATTAAGTGAAAAATCATTAAATGAAATCACACTGGCTGATTTCAGAAGAATCTGTGTAAATGTAAACAATGTTAAATATACTATGATTATACCAAGAAGTATATTTTCCCAAAGGTACTCAAAATTTCCAATAGATGTTCATGCAAAATACCAACCATTATATGGTGTTTAAAAATTATGACAGATCTACAGGCGGTAACTCTAAGATCTTCTAAAGGGAGCATATGAGTTGACTGAAATAACTCAGGAGGATTTAGTCCAACATGCAGAAAATGAAATTAAACACAATGGAAAAACTGAATATAGAACACTCTGTGGAATGGTGTGTTCATACTGTACCGGGAGACTTTGGCAAACCAGTAAAGTGCCTGAAACCACTATGGCTTATTGCTAAAAGCAGCCAAGTCAGCAGGTTTAGTGTAAGGGGACTGTTGCCCCCTTACTAATATTCAGTAGTGGTGTTTTTGCTGGCCAGTACTAAAAAGGGGGAATGGTCAATGGGGAATCAGGACCCTGAGTCTGACAGCCCCCAGGAACAATGGGGAGAGGCCAATGCTCCAGGTCAGCCTGAATGACAGGGTGGGCAAGCTAATCAGGGAGTCAGGAGGCTAGGGAGGTCCCATCCTCCGTGTGAGCTGGATTTGTCTGGGTCAGACAGAGTGGGGCTGAGCTAAGGAGAAAGCAGGGGCCCAAGCTGGGAAGCAGAGATGTGCCAGATCCAGAGGGATGAGAAAAGCAGCCCAGAGAGAGCAGACCCTTTTCTGGGAGCAGAGCTGCAGCCCCAAGGCCAGAGGCACAGCCCAGAGAGAGCAAACTTTCCCTGGGAGCAGAGCTGCAGCAACCAGAGCCAGAGGGGCCAGAAAAGCAGCCCACGAAGCAGGTCAGTGCTGGGAGCAGAGTCACAGAAGCAGCCTGCAGAGCAGATCTGTCCTGGGAGCAGAGCTGCAGCAACCAAAGCCAGAGGGGCCAAAGAAGCAGCCCACGGAGCCGGAGGCAGAGCAGCAGCAGCAGCGCTGAGACAGAGTGGTGGAGCTGGGGCTGGAGCAGTCTGGAGCTGGGTGCGGTGAGCAGCTGAGGAGTGTGAGGGGCAGCGGCCCAGCACAGGGAGATGTCTCAGCCAAGAGGATCTGCAGGCCAGGTTTGGATCGTAACCCCAACAGGGCGGGGGCACCACTGGGAAGAAGGGTCCTACCACTTAGAGCCTGAGAGCGAGTAGCCACCTTCAGAGCAAGTGTCCAACCCACAGCATCCCTGCAGCACAGCCAGAGCCTGAGAAGAAGGCCTGGGACTTACAAGAAACAGACTGTGAACTGCCCTGACATTCCAGAGACACTGTTTGTGATGATCCCTGCCACAGAGCGGGTTGATGTGTTTCCGTTAACCTTTCCCATTTTCCTTATTCTTTTTAAAATTAATTGTTGATTAAATAACTTGCATTTGCTTTAAATTGTATGTAATGATCAGTGGGTCAGAGAAGTGCCCAGTGCAGAGAGAGTACCCCAGAGTGGGGACACCCTAGCTCCTGTCCTAGGTGACCACATCAGGGTTGGGGGTTGAGCCCCCCAGGAATCCTGGGCCCAACCTTTTTGGGGTTACGAGGACTCTGCCAGACAGTAGAGTGGAAGGGGAGTGCTCCAGGGCAGGGAGGACACTGGGTAAAGGAAGTGGGAGTGAGGATTCAGATCCTTTCACTATCCCACTTCACTGGGGTAGTGCAGGAGCCAGAAAAGTTCCCCACAGTAGCAGGACTATTCCCCCGCTTACATTAGCTTAACCAAGGCAGGAGGGAAGGGGGAGTTTTGGGTGCCACAGAAAGGGCAACTTGACCCTGCATCCTTCCTGATAAGAATTGTGTTGAAGTTCCTGATACATGCATCTTAGAAGAGTAGGATGTGCCCCAGGAATGTCTATTGGGGCCTCAAGGCTGCAAACTCTGGAAAAACCCACACCTGGTTAATCGATAATCAGAAGGAACCTCTCGCTTGAAACTGCTTACATAACAAGTTTACTTTAAGGGACATGTCATTCTATTACTGATGTTTAAATAAGGGGAAAAAGTTTGAGGTAGAGGGACTCTTCAGGACTGGATTCTCTCTCTGGATGCATCTTGAGTTTCCCACCGGCAGACAGGCTGCCACTGTGCCACTCGAGAGTCACACTCAGCTTTGGTAATTATCAAGGGTTGAGGGTGTTTTACTAACCTGTTGCGGACATGTGTATAAGTTCTTGAGACTAAGTAAAGTTTAGCTTTAAGTGAAAGCACTCTTGTGTTGTCCTGTTTGTGCCAGCCATTTAATTGGTCAGATGGCCATGTGTCCCCTGATTTATTTCCTGACACCACCTCACACAGAGTAAAAGTTACCAAGAGCTTTGGGCTGAAAGAACCCGGGTAACAATATGTATTGTAAAACTGAAGCAGCTGGAGATGATGTTAATGGCCTTCAGAGAATTCAAGACAACAGTATGAAAAATGTAGGGCAATGTTTTATTTGTAATACAACAAAATGTCATATTTGCATTAGTGTATGATCTTTTGCATGATTACTGCTGAAATATCATCCTGTGTATCCTATATTGACCTGACACAAGATGTGCAATTGTAGCTGCTGATAGTATTTGTTTGGAACATGCTACTCTGTCACTGTGTGTTTGATCTCACTGGAAAATGTTCCGATGATTCACTGAGGGAGATGGTAGTGCCTCTTTAGAAAGACGAATTAGGAGGTTTAAGCAAGTATGAGGTAGGGCCTGCTCAGCCTAGGAAAAAGGCTTGATCTGACCTTTGTCACTCTTCCTTTTTTTCTTAATCACCACAGTAAATGGATGATTTTGACCCTAAAAATGCATAGATTTGTTTCAGAGCATTTTGGGCAAATCACTGTCTACAGGGTATGATGGGATGTCTACCCCACAGTCACCCTGCAGGGTTTAGTGTGGGCCAGATGGGCCAATTAAACCAAATTTACTGCTAATTAAGGAGGCTCAACTGGGCAGGAATAGGCAGAGCCTATAAAGTCCAGGAGCTGCCAGGAAAAGGCAGATATTCCTAGGAGAAAGGGAGGAGTGAGTGGAGCCTGCAGGTTGCAGTTACTCAGTGGGAAGAAGTTTTGGGAACTGATAGGCCCAGGAAGAAAAGGGGAACATCCCAGGGACAGAGTAGTGAGGCCAAAGAGAGAAGGCCCAGACTGCTGAGCTGAGAGTCCTTGGGCTGGAACCAGAAGAAGAGGCTGGGCCCGGGTTCCCCTACCAGCCACTATATGAGTGCCACTGAGGAAATAAGCAACAAGACTGTCTCAGACTATTGAGGAGCTAAACCTCTTCCGGAAGTAGGGAATGAGGCTGGAGGGCTGAACCATGATGTATCTCATGAAAGCTTATGCTCAAATAAGCTTATGCTCAGGTAGTAGAGGGAATCAGGCATTAATGATTTAATGAAGACAGATATTAATATTCAAACAAGTTAATAAAATTAATACAAATTGTCAATGTATACAAGGTAAATACACTTAAATCAAACTCTAATAAGTTCTCAAGCAGCATTTTTCTTATTTTACCAATGTGTAAATTTTGAATATTATTGATGGAACATCTTTTTTCTGTTAGTTTCTGTTTTTATGATGAAATCAATGTTTACCAGCGTTTACCAGTATAAGTCTAATCCTTCCAAACCTACAGGTAAGTAATATCCCCTAAAATAAAAGATATTCTTTAAAGTAAGAGATAAATCATCAGTCTGGCTATGTCTAGGACATGCTTTCCAGTAAAAGTGCTCTTCAAACAAGTGGAGACTTAGCAGTTCATAAATTCAACCGGGAAGTGATATTCACTAAAGGGAAGATCTTGAGAGAGGGGCTGAACATGAGGTAACAGCTTGGAGAGCCAGATTACCCAGGACACACTTATACTGTAGGCACATCTGTTATAGGGAGTTGATTTGTTATGATAATTTATGCTTTTAATCATTTTGTAAATATGCCTAGAAGCAATGCAATGGATACATAGTTATGAATACAAAAATAAATTAATGTGGGTGTGGAAACAGAAATTTAGTCTGTCCTCCAGTTTTTTGGGCACTCAACCATGTATTCTTTTTTGCAGCCAAAACCCTTGTTTAAGGCACTGAGATTTTTGGATACACTGTGAATGAGGGATCAGCTATCATTTTGGTATAACTAATATTAGTTTCACTATTCTTGAATATGTGACTGACCTAACTCTTAAAGTGTTGCTAATGTATCCAAATACACTTGTTTTTCTTTACTCTAATGAAATGTATTCATCTATTTATATAAAGGACACAAAGAAGGATAATTTTCTTAAGTCAGATCCTAATATTGTGCTGGCTAGATTTTCAACAGTTATGGTTATCATTATTTTAGCATTGCTTTATACTAGGGCTGTCAAGTGATTAAAAATTAATTTTGATTAATTGTGGTTAAACAATAATAGAATATCATTTATTTAAATATTTTGGATGTTTTCTACATTTTCAAGTGTATATAGATTTCAATTACAACACAGAATATAAAGTGTACAGTACTCACTTTATATTTATTTTGATTACAAATATTTGCACTATAAAACAAAATAAATAATATTTTTTCAATTCACCTAATACAAGTACTGTAGTGCAATCTCTTTACCATGAAAGTTGAACTTACAAATGCAGACTTATGTACAAAAAATAACTGCACTCAAAAATAAAATAATGTAAAAATTTGGAGCCTATAAGTCCACTCAGTCCTACTTCAGCTAATGGCTCAGACAAACAAGTTTGGTTACAATTTGAAGGAGATAATGCTGCCCGCTTCTTATTTACAATGTCACCTGAAAGTGAGGGAAGGCATTCGCATGGCACTGTTGTAGCTGGCATCATAAGATATTTACGTGCCAGATGTGCTAAAGATTCATATGTCCCTTTCTGCTTCAACCACCACTTCAGAGGACATGCATCCATGCTGGTAATGGGTTCAGCTCGATAATGATCCAAAGCAGAGCAGACCGGTGCACATTAATTTTCATCATCTGAGTCAGATGTCACCAGCTGAAGGTCGATTTTCTTTTTTGGTGGTTCGGGTTCTGTAGTTTCCGCATCTGAGTTTTGCTCTTTTAACACTTCTGAAAGCATACTCCACACCATGTCTCTCTCGGATTTTGGACAGCACTTTAGATTCTTAAACCTTGGGTCCCATGCTGTAGCTACTTTTAGAAATCTCACATTGGTACCTTCTTTACGTTTTGTAAAATCTGCTGTGAAAGGTGGTCTTAAAAAGAACATATGCTAGGTCATGATTTGAGACTGCTAATACATGAAATAGATAGAAGAATATGGATAAAACACAGAGAAAGACATTCAATTCTTCCCAAAGGAGTTCAGTCACAAATTTCATTAAGGCATTATTTTTTAACAAGCATCATCATCATGGAAGCATGTCCTCTGGAATGGTGGCCAAAGCCTGAAGGGGTATATGAATGGTTAGCATATCTGGCACGTAAATACCTTGCAATGCTGGCTACAAAAGTGCCACCTGAATGCCTGTTCTTACCTTCTGATGACACTGTTAATAAGAAGCGGGCAGCATTATCTCCTGTAAATGTAAACAAACTTGTTTGTCTTAGCGATTGGCTGAACAAGAAGTAGGACTGAGTGGACTTGTAGGCGCTAAAGTTTTACTTTCTTTTATGTTTGAGTGCAGTTATGTAACAAAACAAATCTACATGTGTAAGTTACACATTCACAATAAGGAGATTGAACTACAGTACTTTTATAAGGAGAACTGAAAGATATTATTTCTTTTGTTTATCATTTTTACAGTGCAAATATTTGCAATCAGATATAATAGTATAAAATTGAGCACTGTACACTTTGTATTCTGTCTTGTAATAGAAATCAATATATTTCAAAAATGTAGAAGAACATCCAAAAATAATTAATACATTTCAATTGATATTCTATTGTTTAACAGTGCAATTAATTGCAATTAATTTTTTTCGTTAACTCACATGATTAATCAACAACCCTATTATATAATCATTTTGATAAATGTTAACACTAGTTTCCTTTAGCTTAGCTGGATCTACTTTTTTGAGGTTCAATGGGTCCATAGTCCATTATCCAGAGCTCTTTGACCAAGGATTATACTAGCACTTGGAAAATTGAATAAGACTTGCAATTCTGTGTTCAAGTGATTGGCTACTTAATACCGGGGAATATAGACACATTTTGGAGGGAGCTCAGAAGAGAGAGAGAAAAATAAAAGGTTAGATAAATGGAAAGACTGCTTATGCTGAATGTATGAGATGGGAAGCAGATGTCCTTGCATTCATAAATATAGACAAAGTTAAAATTTCATTGGTAAAGTAAAATGAAATAAATATAATGTTTATATGTATGAAAAGTTGCTAAGAGACTCATTAATATCAAAACCCTTCATTTACATGTTGTTTCATTCTGCGTAATTTCCACGTTAGCCTATTTTCCCAGTGTCTATTGGGTGGCATTAATATTTTGGTAGGTTTTTTATCATTGCAAATAACATGTTAGATATTTGGTACAGCTTCTGGCTTTCAATTTTCAGCTATTAGTGTGTTTTAATTTTTCCAAAATTTTTGAACTGTTGAATGTTATGACTGAAAGATTATCTACTGTACTTATGAAATAATTAAAAATAACATAAAAGCTTTCCACTTTTTATTCATGTATTATGTATTTATTTAAAATATGCCTAATGAGGTCACAATACACTTTTTCCAGGCACTTAGACGCTTTTCTGGACCCTTGCTCATAATTGCCAGGCCATTTACATTTGACCTCTGCTCCCAAGTCATAATGTTAATGCATTTTCAGGGTGAAATCAAATTTCTCGTTAATTAGGTGTGAAAATACAAAGTCATATTTTATGCTGAATATAACCTCAGTCCATTTTTTATTTGAATGGTAGAATTAATGTGCAGAATCATTAAAAATGTTTTAGTAAGAATTCTATGCATCACATATAATATCAATGAAATTTCAAAAGGTCCATGTCATCAAGTACCTGCTTTTATTTTGACTGGGTTGAAAAAGCAATAGAGAGAGAAAGTTACTGAATTTATAAGACAAGTTGGAACAGCAATGATAGCTCTTAAATTACCATTTCATGGGGCAATCCTATCTCCCTAATTTGAGTTTGGATCTTGTCTTCTCATATAGAAGGGAACTCAACACCTGAGCAAAATTCTTCCCCCTTTTCTGGAATCTGAGGAGGGCCCTGAAGTTCATTTATCTTTGCAGGGAGAGGATACAATGAACTGAAAGGTTTCAGAGTAGCAGCCGTGTTAGTCTGTATTCGCAAAAAGAAAAGGAGTACTTGTGGCACCTTAGAGACTAACAAATTTATTAGAGCATAAGCTTTCTGTAGCTCACGAAAGCTTATGCTCTAATAAATTTGTTAGTCTCTAAGGTGCCACAAGTACTCCTTTTCTTTTTAATGAACTGAAAAAAACTGAAGTCATTGCCAAAGGAGGTGTTTATATTCTGCCCATCAATACCTGACAAACTATTGTGGAACTTCAGAAGATGAAACACTTCGTTGATTGCTCCTCCATCCCCATGAAGAGGAGACTTTCAAGTGAATTCCTCTCAACAGCAAAATGTTCAACTCCAAGCAGAAGGAGGGAAGGAATAGAAAGCCCTAACAAGGAGGAGCTATATCTTTTATGCTGCTTAGACTGAGAGGGGCAAGGATTACTAAGCATAAGCAAAAGATCCCCAGTGCTTGGCCTGAGTTAGCTGTGTAGGATATATAGAGCTTACTTATTATAGAAGCTTCCATTACTTTTTGAAACTTCAGATTGGAACTCATTTGTTTGTGTATATATGTTTACCTGTTTTAACCATGTAAATAACTCTCATTTTCTTTTCTCAGTTAATAAGTCTTTAGATAGTTTATTATAAGACTGGCTACAAGCATTGTTTTCTGTGTGAGAGATCTAAGGTGCACTTCATCTGGGGTAAGGGACTGGTCCCTTGGGACTGGGAATGACATGAATATTACTGTGATTTTTGGTGTAAGGTACCATCTATTAAGTCAAGTTTGCCTACGTGACAAGATAGATCAGAGCACCAAAGGGGGACATCTGTGACTTCATGATAAAGCTGTTATAAGGCCTGAGGGTTTTACTCTTGATACCTGATTGATGAAATTTAAGAATAGAACACACACCCCATTTGTGATTTGTGCCCTGCCTCTTAAAGGTGCCAAGCAGTTATATATAAATAATGACACTTGGTTGGTAATTAGCATTTCATCTGTAGTTCTCAAAAGACTTTATAAAAATAGATAAGCATTATTATCTCCCTTTTCACAAATGGGAAAACTGAGCTACACGCTGTTGCAGTGACTTCTTCAAGGCCAGAACAGAGAACAATAGCAAAGCTGGGAAATCCTTTATAAGGACTTAGAATGCAGTGTCCAAATTGTTTCAGTGCATTGAAATGTGCATTGCATTTTTTCAATACAATATAGGTTGCAGTGAGCCTCTGCTTATTGTGAAGTTGTTAGTGAAAGAAGATTTCCTGCTAAAAGACAATTTAAATATAGATATTATAAATATATACAAACTGTAAAAAGAGTGATCAGGTAAGGTGAGCTATTACCAGCAGAAGAGCTAGGGGGGGACCTTTTGTAGTGATAATCAAGGTGGGCCATTTCCAGCAGTTGACAAGAATGTAGGGGACAAGAATGTAGGAGGAACAGTAGGGGGCAGGGGGAAATAAACATGGGGAAATAGTTTTACTTTGTGTAATGACACATCCACCCCCAGTTTTTATTCAAGCCTAAGTTAATTGTATCCAGTTTGCAAATTAATTCCAATTCAGCAGTCTCTTGTTGGAGTCTGTTTTTTAATTTTTTTTGTTGAAGAATTGCCACTTTTAGGTCTGTAATCGAGTGACCAGTTCTCCGACTGGTTTTTGAATGTTATAATTCTTGATGTCTGATTTGTGTCCATTTATTCTTTTATGTAGAGACTTTCCAGTTTGGCCAATGTACATGGCAGAGGGGCATTGGTGGCACACGATGGCATATATCACATTGGTAGATGTGCAGGTGAACGAGCCTCTGATAGTGTGGCTGATGTGATTAGATCCTATGATGGTGTCCTCTGAATAGATGTGTGGACACAGTTGGCAACGGGCTTTGTTGCAAGGATAGGTTCCTGGGTTAGTGTTTTTGTTGTGTGGTGTGTGGTTGCTGGCAACTAGTGGATTTCTCATGATGGCTGGCCCCTGTGTTCTGTTCCACCCACTTATATATCTTTTGCATAAGGCGGAAATCCTTTGTCCCTCTGGTTTCCCACCCTCCTTCTCAATGGAAAAGCAGCAGGTTAAAGATGGATTCCAGTTCAGGTGTCATGATCACATGTCACTGTAAGACTTCATTACCCACTTGCCAGCACACATGTACACAGGAAGACTTACAAGTAAAACAGAGCCATCTACAGTCAATTGTCCTGGTTCATGCGAGCCATTAAGATTCCAAACCATTAATGGACCACACTTCGCATAACTACAATAGGACCTATTTCCAGTTTCATATACAAGAGTGATACATTTATACAAATAGGATGACCACACTCAGTAGATCATAAGCTTTGTAATGATACCTTAACAAGAGACCTTTTGCATGAAGCATATTTTAGTTACATTATATTCACACTCATCCACATACTTTCATAAAATCATATAGAGTGCAATGTCACAATATTGTGTGTGAGGAAACAAGAAATCTATGGAATCAAAAATCAGTGAACCAAAATTGGTGTGTCAGAAATTAAACCTAATTGTGGACCAAAAAAAAAATATTGGGGCTGGGTGGACTGACTATGCCACCTACCTGTTGGGTCCTTAAAGAAAGAGACTTTGGGGAGAAAAATTAGCTACTGGCATAAGCTTTACCATCATGGCTGCCACCCCCCACCATTATCTGTGACCCCAGACCTTCTTTGTTCTAATCCTGGCAGGTTCAGGTCAGATACAGGGACCCAGATGACATCACCTCCTCTACTAGCTCCAGCTAAATTCTGAATACCACCTGGATTGTTATAGTTTGACTCTCTCCACTTCTTTTCCTTCCTCACCTTATTTCTTCTCTTTCCCTACACTCTCCCTTTTTTATTTCTGTAAGAGTCTGGTTTTGCTGGTCAAGACTATATTTTACAACACTGCTGTAAATCTATGACCAGAAAAATGCAACTAAGAGCAATGCCCTACATAGGCCAATGCTGGTACATATTTATCAAGTCTGGGAGTGGCTGATAAAACTGTGTGCCACACCTGTGTTTTTCCAGCAGTGAGGTGTTAGTGAGAGTCAACCCCAAAGACAGAGGCAGCATTTTCTATCTTTGCTTTTTGGGTAAAAGATAAGTTAGCTGAAATGAACTGGAGGTGGGTTGTTGTTCTTGTTGTTAAAAGTCTGACCCCGTTTCCTAAGACTTCAAAACAAAACACACACACACACACACTTAATAGAGGTAAGAGAAAAGAATAGCAGAGTTATTACCATCTGTGGTAACATATAAAAGGGGGGAAGAAGCGGTGGGTTGGGTTCCTTCTGAAAGTTCTCTCCAGCTAACAGGAAAGGGAACAAGGATGTTGTTAAAATGAAAGTCTGATTAATACTTTACATTACAAATTCTTTAATTGTTTTTCTTTCTTTGTTCTTTATGGTATAATAAAAGTTAAAATGTTTGTCATGATACTAAACAGACTGAGATTTCTGTTTACCAAATCCTGAACTTTGTTTAAAGTTGGATAGTGATTGGGTTATAGTAACACCTTTGGTCCATATATTGCATTTACATTAATAGAATTCCACTGCAGTGTTGAAATATTATGGTCCTGATTCCTTACTCCATGATATTGGTATAAAACTGGTGTAAAAGAGTAGAGAATCATTTTCTAGATATTAATATGTGATATAGGAAAGTTTTGACTAATAAATTTGGCTCTTGAGATTTATTATCCACAGACATAATAAAGTTTAGCTGTTGCTTAAGAATTTGGCTTAAAAGTTATAACTTTTTAGATTTACTATTTATTTTTAAATAATGTTTGAGAAAGTTTGTGGCATATTTCTATTTCATGGAACACAATGGCATCCTAGCCTGATGTAGAAAACCTTGTTTTGAAATGGGGCATTTAAGATTAAATTCTAAATGGTGCTGAGCACTCTTTCTTGATCCAGCAAATCACTGAACACTGAAATTCCATACATTTAAACTGAAGCACGTTCTTAAGTGTTTTGATGGAGTATGGCCAGAGGGCTCAATATCCTGGGAGTCTGAACCCATATAGATTGATTCAATTAGCTTTTTTCTCTCTAATTTAGCTTCGTATATGGACAACATTATTTCAAATTATTTTCATTGCGCGGGCAATCAAGCAACTATTTATTTTACATTGAAAATATCATAAATATTTATTTATGCTGGGCTATATTCCGGCAAAAAACAATTTTCAGCTATCTATTCGGAAGATAGGTATGTCAGCGCCCTGTCCTCTCAGTAACTGCCATTTATTACCACTTTGGGGCAGTATGTGGCTTCCTAATGACCACACTTTCCTCAGAGGTGGAGCGTCTGGCACATCTCTACAGTAGTGCTATATTTGCCACACTTAGCACATCTTCCTGTGTCATATATATAGGAGGGAATGGGTTGGTTTATTCCTTGTTGACAGTGAAATATAATCTGGAAGGTCCTTCAGAGATATTGTTACCCTGAAAAATGGAATTTGGGTCACCCTTATGATGGATTTTGGGACCTATTCCCCCATTAATCTATTCTTCCTGAGATATGAGTTTCTGGGGCAGTGAAGGAAATACTAAAGGACACAAATAAGCTTCTGATAAAGTGATTGACACAGGCAATTCTCTTTTCAAAACAAAGTATATTTTATTGATTTACTTAATTATCCCTATAACAATGCTAAATAAAACAAAATCCCTTATTGCAAGTTAAATAGCATCTAAATTACAATAGCATACAGTTTACATGATTCTAAGTGATGCACTCTCTTTCAGGTGATCAGTCTGCAATAGATCACTGACAGCAATTTTTAACTTATATTTTAAGTTTTACATAAGAAAATGACAACAACCAACAATTCATTCACACACTTACTATACTTTACTATAAGTATAGTATAATAAATAACATGATTACTGTCAGTTGATTCTACTGCGTGTTTACAAATGTTGCTGCTAGTTGTTGCTGAAGTGGCTTTTCTCAGCAGTGTTCTCTTCAAGATTTTAAACTGTCTTTACAGCAGTTCTTCTGTTCTCATGGTCAGCCTTCCAATCTTCTGTGGTTAAGTCTCTCAGCAGCTTCTTTCCAGCATGGCTCTCATCTGATATCTTTGCCTGCTCCTCCATCTGTCTTAACTGCCTGCCTTATATACTGGCTGTCAGGTATTTGCCTGGGCTAAACATTTGCTGCTAAATGTCACCTCATTCTTGGATGTATGCCAACAGTTTACGGATGCTCACTGTTGTTATTTTGTCTAAGAGCCATGATTCCTCATCTGACCCCATTGACCATGCTCCAGGGCGTTTTCTTTATGGCCATATCTCTATATTAACTGGGCATGCTACAAATTTGACCTCCTTAGCTGATTTTTGTATCGAGAATGCTCATGATCTGCAGCTTCCATTTTAGAGTGGAGTGATTCCTGCGTATTGGAATAGAGATTTGACACACAAAATGGAGGCTAGAGAATTTCTCCAGTAACAATACAGCTTGTTCCACTCCCACCACAGACACCAGTAATACATCCACTCAAAAGGTTATGGTGACAAAGGCTGCATTAACATTTGCATGGTGACCACACCACCCCAAGGAACCTAATTAAAGAGGTGATTCTGAGGGAATCTACCAGTGGGAGAAGCCCAGCAATTGCAGAGGCTTTGCTTTCAATGAGGGAAAGAGTGAATGATGAAGATCCTGAAATTGGTCTTGAGGATGCCCAAGATCCATGTGTCCTGGGATGGAACAGTTATTCCCTGGGCAGGCCAACAATCCCCATTATCTTTGATAAACAGATCAGTGGAATACTCTGAAAGGGAAGCACCTTCCATGGTTTTTTTTTGGTAGAAACAGCACATACAGAATGGATACTTGGCCAGTGATAAGCATTGTTGTTGAAAGTCTGCAGATATCAGACATCCCTGCCAGACTGCAGGATGTCCCTGACAACATAATATGGATGTTATACATGACTTCATGTGACAGGTCTAGTTTCAAGCTGACAGTAAGTCATATCTGATATACCGTAGAAATACAATAGAAATACTGATACAAGGGCTATACATTTAAGAAATGAAGTAAATCCTGTTGCTATAAAGATGGATTCAATTTAATTTACTCTAACACTTCTAGCCATGGACAGCTGCCGTACTAATCAGGATTGAGTCTCCTAGACTCTTTGGAGAAGTTAGATCAAGGGCATTTGACATGCTAGGTTTTGAGAAAGAAAACTGGGAAATGCATCCAGAGAGATGTCAAGGGAGCAATACATAGGACAGAGAGTATTACACTTCTCTCTAGATGGTACAAATGACCATCCATTGCATGGCTGAAATGCTGAGGAGACCTCAGGCAGCTTTTTTGATATGCCAGTGCTTTGCTGAATTAGTACCTTATTAAATTGCATATGTATTTGAAATTAAACACGCTATAAAGATGGATTCATTAATAATTGTACATATAACTCTCTACAATGGTGGATTATTTATAAACAAGGACTACCTTCCAGGAATGGCATAAATTTAATATGGTATTTATACTGTTACTATGATGATGGCTTCTGAAAAATGTAGTTGTTGCCCTATCTGTTTGTTCAAGCTGCAAAACAAGAAGAAAGGAAAATTAGAGTCTAATGCACTGTATCTACTTTGCTTGGGTAACAAATGAATTTAGTAAATAGTTTACATTTGATTTCATAACGTTTACTGCATTTGTGGTTTGGCTAACATTAAAAAATGCAAAAAAATGTTTAATTGGTCTCTGTATCTTTTGCCTTTGAAATATTTTGCAAAAACATGATGAGTTATGAAGTGGGTTCCTGATTATCATGGTAAAAATAATGGATAAATTAAGTTTTGCAAAATTATTCCTATTAATGAGTACATTAAATAAAAAAGGACTGAAAATCAAATCAGCGTCTAAGGATCCTATTATGTAGGGTTAGCAATGTGAATATCCATTCTTGATTCTGATTAAATGAAAGCTTCATTTGTCTCATTTAAATTACACTATATTGTTGACCTGTGGAACTTGTCATGCATGTTATACTTCACTCCAGCTACATGGGGGAAGACAATTGAATCAGAGTTAGAGAAAAGACAAGAGGATCATCTAATGGGATCTCCCTTCCTCTTGATATTAGTATATTCAGTAGTTCCTAATAAGACTCCTAGAAATCATGTGTGAATATCAAATGGAGATTATATCTTTTTATAGATCAGATTACTAAAGTTGTGATGGATTTCCCATCACAGACAACTTTTAAATCAAGACTGGATATTTTTCTAAAAGATCTGCTCTAGGAATTATTTTGGGGAAGTTCTATGGCCTGTGATATACTGGAGGTCAGAGTAGATTATCACAATGGTCCCTTCTGGTCTTGCAATCAATGAATCATTTATTTGATAAAAATAGGAGTTAGCATAGAGGAGAACTGATTCTGCAGTGCTAACTTATTCTCAAGCCTGGGCCTCATGCAGTACTCATGTCTTTGGCTGAAGGATGTCATCTGGGAAGCTCAACCATTATGAGGAACTAATCTCAGCAGCACATTCAGTGGATAACAAAATCTACCCAAAGCAGACAGCTGTTGGTAGATTTAGTTACAAGTTCAGTTATGAATGTACTGAACTTATATTTGTCCACATCTGAGGGGAAGAATGCTTTATTGAAACAAAAATAAATACATCAACTATTATTGAAATCTAAAATTAGAAGCAACGGACAGAGGTCTACTTCTCTTAAACAGTTTCATTTTGTTTATTGATTAAGACATCAGCTGGTTAAGCTCAAATATGGTTTATTAAATCAGGTTGTCTTGTCTAAAGAAATGACAGCATGTTAGAGAAAGGTCATACATACCAAAATAGCCTGGGGAACCCACTCTGCCCACCCACACTGGTCAGTATTATAACAGCTTCAGTGGACTTTTATAGACAAGATGTTTATCCCATATTATAATGTATGATTAGCAATGTGATGGTTCTATTCAATCCCTGGTAAATGTCAATATAGTTGAAAATGGCTTATCTATTCTGTTTGCTCTAAATTTCCAGCATAACAAAGTATTGTAACAGTTTAACCCAGAGCCTAGCATGGGTTTAAAACAAGAGTTTTAATGAATCAGACATTAGTTACCTTTCTAATCAATATTTCCTATGCACTTGCAAGACAAGCTATGTTCCACATACAGTCCTTTCTTGTGGTTTGTTATAATCAGAATTAAGCACAAAACATGTTTTTTTCACAAGATACAGCCAATTATAATTTTTAAAATAGCTATGAGTTAAGTTTCCACTTAACTCACAGTTTAGCATCTATTTGTTAATACCTCTATCATCCTTTTTTTTCTAGAATTACTTTTTTGCAAAACTTTATGGGCATTCTTTAGCATAGCCATGATAAATGTGTAGGTTTTATTCCTTACTTGTGAAAACATGGGATGTCATTATTTCATTACTTCCTTTGTCTGAATCTCCAAACTGTTTGTAGATGTGTTGCTGTTGTCTCTCGAGTTGTAACTAATTTCCTGATCACATTAATAATGTAGCTGTTGTAAGACCTGTAAAGAGGGGATTGTCACAATTATCCAGGTCCAGCTTTCTTAATAACAGGCTAGGGACGTAGGGTTGTCATCACCTCTGGCAAAAAAGGGAAAAGTTACCAGTAGAAAGTAACAAGAGAAATTATAAATGTTTCCATGATGTACATTTTTAGATAAGTACATAAATACAAAGGGCGAGATTATCAGTATAAATCAGTCTAGCTCAGTAATTGGCTTCAGGTATGGCCTTGAAGTGTTTCTTAAGAACCTCCCTTAGATCAGTTTGTTCATATATGTATACTGTAATATATGTATAATGAAATATCTATCTATCTATCTATCTATATCTCTCAAAGTAGCTCAGAGTTAATGAAACTGGTACTGAGAACTTCATTCTTTCATTGTACATGTGCACACCTGTTCACCTATTGACTTCACTTCAGTATTTTCTCAGCAGAAAAAACAGCAGCAAAAAGTAGTACCCTTGTGTACCAACTGTTCTCCATTCTGCAAGAAAACTAACTTTTCTTCTTGGTTTATATACAAATAAATGGTAAATGCAAAACTAAGTGCTTAAATCACTTTGAAATGGGACATAGACTCCTATATCATTTAGCTGCTAATGCTTCTTTGGCTTCATAATAATAAAAAGGAATGTTTTCTTTTTTCCACAGAAAGTGGAAGCAACTTACGTTCTAGAAGCCATAGAAGCTGGATTTGGTGCTGCTACAGTGACAAACTAATCTTCTTGCTCACAAATCTTCTTGAATTTTGTACAATTCAAGTTTAGTAAATGTTCGTGGCCTATATTTATGGGAAGCAAGCTAATACCCATTTAACATATGGAAATCATAGATTCATAGATTAATGGATTCCAATGCCATTGTGATCATCTAGTGTGGCCTTCTCTATAATACAGGCCATAGAACTTCTCCAAAATAATTCCTGGGGCAGGTATTTTAGTAAAACTTCCAATCTCAATTTAAAAAAATGTCAGCAATAGAGAATCCAACACCACCCTGGGTAAATTGTTCCAATGGTTAATCACTCTCACCATAAAAAAAAATATGCCTTATTTCCTGTCTGAATTTGTCAAGCTTCAGCTTCAGCCATTGGCTTATGTTATAACTTTCTCTGATAGATTGAAGAGTCCATTATTAAATATTTGGTCCCCATATGGATCCTTATAGACTGTAATCAAGTCACCCCTTAACCTCCTCTTTGTTAAATAAAATATATTGAGCCTATGTGTGTACTACTATAAGGCATGTTTCCTAATCCTTTCATTATTTTCATAGTTGTTCTCTGAACCTCTCCAATTAATTAACATTCCTCTTGAATTGTGCACAGCAGAACTATACACACTATTCCAGCAGCGGCCACACGAATGCCAAATACAGACGAAAAAATAACTTCTACTCCTACACATGAGTTTCCCCTGGTTGTACTTGGATGTTTTATTAATAGACATGATGTAATGATTTGTCAAATTACATAATTAAAATTACTCTAAGAAAAGACAACTCCAGTGACCTGACTTGATTTACCCAGCACCCTGATCAACAGCTTGGAAATCTCATTCAAGGACAGATTGAATGATCTGCCCAAGGTCACACACTGAGATCAGACAGCAGTATAGCCAGAAATAGAACCCAGGAGTTGTCTTCCAGCCCACTGCTCTTCAACACACTGTCTCCTGAATAAATCTAAGACCCAAACTGCTTAAATTTCTGGTGGCAATGCTTCATGGCAAAACTATGTATTAAATGGCAGAAAGAAAGACACCGAGACGCAATATGAGACTTCATATATGCTCTCAGACACACTTGCAGATACACTATGGCTGTAGCTGAAACCCACTCAATAAAAACAACTTAAATATAGTAAAAGAGCAAGAAATGTTAATTTAAGAGATATTAACTAATCAATGTTTACTTCAGTAAATTTTTCAGCACCGCCACCCTACCGGAAAAAAAAACAACACCACTAATTGTTTTCTTCCAGAAATAAATGCCACAACAGTCTGGCACAAGAACAGTCATGATAACAAATTATCCTTTATGCTACTTTTAAAAATGCATTGCAAATAAGTGCCTTAATCTACATGTTGGTTTAAGATAAAATAGACAATGCATTAATCACTAGTGTTTATCTGACTGAAACAAGATTTGTAACTATCCTTAAAAGACAAATTGGAAAAAGGTTTTTGTTTTGTTTTTGTCCCCTGGGAGAGGGGAATTATTATTTCTGTTGGAAAAAGTGATGTAAAATGCATTTTTATAATGCTGTCTATTAAAATATTCAGTGAGTGCCTCAAATCATTAATAGCTATGAATTAAGGAATCAAACAATATGTGGCTATCTTTAAAAAAATATTTCCCTTTCTACAAATAAACAATATCTTTAAGACTACAAATATATTAAACATAGAACCATACTTGAGCAATGTATTCCTATTAAGTTATTCAATGTATTCCTAGATGCTAACAATCAAAATACTCAGTTCTATTAGAATTAATAACAGAACAATATTCTTCAGTATGCAGTGAAGAGATTTTATGAAATATACAGTTTGTATGTTTACCACAAGATGTCCTCATAACTTTGACAAGTTCAATTTTCTTGAATTTAAAAGATTACTACCATGATTGTACTCTCATATTTATAAATTGTCAGATTGCATATTTAATTGTTTATTATGGCTTAACAGATATTTTTATCTGTATTTCCCTTGTGTTTTCTGCATGTGGATTCCAATTAATTGTAAGCTTTCCCCCCAAAACAATGATGGTTTTAATAGAGAAAAATAAAAAAGGATGCATTAAGCATTTAATATACTTTTTGTTTGATTTAATCACTGGTCAAGACACATTTAGCTGGGCTGAAATTAGAAAGAGCAAATAGCTTTGCACAGAACAATAACAAAAACATCTATTTTGTTGAGTTGTCTAAAAGGAGAGATAATACCTTGTTTCTGAAATGGATTTAATAATAAAATGAGAAAGAAGCTTTTATTTTTAAGTAGTTAAATATTACAATCGGTTGCCATTGATATGAAATGCGGCTATTTCTTAGGACATTTTCAAACACTTCTCATTAGCATAAAACAACACTTTTGAAAAAAATAAGCTATTTTGGAGCAAGGGATCTTTGGCATTCCCCTTATACCTAATTTTAATCCTTCTTGTATCACTTCCTTTGTAGATTTAGAATCATGTCAAGCCTCCCTTTGGCCACACCTGGCTCATTGTGACTCCATCAAAACACTCTAACCATCAGCCAGCGACTGGGTAGTTTGAGAATGTTATATGGCACTCTGTCCTCTCTGCTGAATATGGTGTCTCCAAACTATTCAGTGAAGCTGTCCTGAATAAATACGTGGGTCAGTCTAGAAATATGTGGACAATTATATTTTAAAAACATCAGAAATTGTGTGCTACTGGCAGATCTAAAATCAGAAAAAAGCTACCTTTTACTAAGAAGCTTTACCAAGTCTAATCCACAAGGATTCTGCTCCTATTTCTTTTTAAATTTAAAAATGCATCCTTCCCTACTCAAGAATGTGGCCAAGAGCTGGTTAAAAATTGATTACTTTTTCTTTGTGTGTGTGTTTGGGGGTGCTGGGCGGGCGGATCTGACAAAAAATGAGGCTTTTTTCTAATACAAAATGTTTGGAATTTTAAAGTTTTCAACCAATTCTATTGAGAACTTTCATATTGATTACTCTCATAGCAGAATGTTAATGACAAAAACCAGTGAAAGGAAATAATGCTTTCCTAGATTAAATAGACAGTGATATGTTTAGGGCAGGGCAACTGCATCTGTATTCTCCCTCTGTAGTTCAGCAAGGGCACCTACTTTTAGGCTTCTGGCTCCTCAGCTATTACCTCTCTCTTGCTTCCTCCTGAACAAGGTTTTTCCAGGATTCACAATTTCCTGCCTACATTGTGAGTTCCCCAGGAAGTCAGACTGTTGAAGCAGGCCTGCTTAGTTTTCTCCTCAAAGGCTATAAACAGCATAATTGTCCAAAGTTATATGGTGAAACAACTTTTTCTAAGCAAGCACATTTATTCTTAAAGTGAAGGGATTATGGAAAAAAGCATATAAAATAAAAGATTCTTTAGCAAGGTCTGTGGTAGGAGTCAATCCTTAAAGCCCCACACAAGGGGTATGTGGTTACAAGTTCATCTTTTTTTCTCAGAAGAACACCATGAATCTGTGGACAGCAATAAATATCCAGTTGTGCCTAATTACCTATCCACAATTTTCTAAGTTCAAATTCTAAACCAATAAATCTTAATTTTACAGGCAAAGCTGGTAGCGCCTCTATAGTTAAGGTACATGACACATACTATAAGACTTTATTTTCAATTGTTAACTACTTTAAGTTAGTTAAAAACTTTAACTATTTGGGCTGAAATTTTCCATGATGTGTCTCCCTCAGGCTATTTTTTTCAAAGTTTAAGTAAAAATGGTTCAGTTATTTCCAAGAATGAGATTACAGTGAGAACATATTTTTCCTCATTTAAAAAAAAATCCTTACAGCCATTTTATGGAGAAGCTCTAGCAACTCCATGCTTTGGAGCAGGGATTTGAATTTATCATGGGGGTTGCCCTCGGGTCAGATCCTCAGCTTGTGTAAATTGTCTTTTCACAAGCAATATATGAAGTGAAGAACTACTGCCCATTCACAGATAGAGTGCATTTCTCAGTTCCCTAGTACTTTAAGTTAAGTGAATCAATTTCAGTAGAATACGAGTTCAGGTTTAAGGTTTAACTCTTTCATTGGTTTTAGTGTACCATCTGGCATTCAGGTGGCATGCTTTTTCCTCCTAGTTCTGAGACAGTCTCAGAATTCTATGAACTAGTACTGCAAAATCTGTCTCTTTGGCCACTCTTAGTCCATTCTCACCTCTACTTTTGCTAAAATTCAAAGCTTATTCATCTACCCAGATAACCAGGTATCACAAGATGGTTCTTCTCCTCTGTATGCTAACTCTGTTTCAAAGAGCAAGAAAAAGGATAATCTAGTGGCACTCGTTCTGGTGCTTAGTATTTTAATACTTTACATAGGGCAATGGTAGGTTTTAGTTTTTTTCTTGATTTGGATAAATGGATAAATAAATCAATAAGGAAAGAAAGAAAAAAAATAATGAATAAATAACAGATCTAAACAACACCTTATAATTTATGAGAGGTGTTTTCAAAAAAATAAATCTGGTTATGCGAGGCTTAAACTTCATCTCTCTTTGTGAAAAAGTTACAGCAATAATCTCTCATGCTGACATACAACAGCTCTACACTACAAACACTCAGAGCTGTACCATGAGAGGAATAACACCATGTCCCAGAGCAGAACACATGTATGACTCCTTTATTCATCAGGAATATTATGGTACAGTCCCATATCTTCACATGATACATTTGCTGCTTGTGTGTTACTAATGCGTAATGCTGGCTTCATAAGAGGTCTGAGTACTGGGATTCTGATAATAATCTTTCTCAAACTAGTTGAATGTTTCATGATACTTCTTATAGAGGCAGCTAGAAACCAGAATAGGATTGAATTTTGGATTTTAAAAGTTTGGATTAAGATAAAATTTGGCTAGTCCAGATCCTGGTAAGCATTTGATAATTTACAAAAATAAAACTGATCAGCTAATTGTATAATTTGTATTAGACTCCATGAGGAAGCTCAGAAGTTGCCAGGTGAGCTCCAAATGTGAGCAGAACTCAATCCAGACAGAAGAACAAAGTTTCTGCCCTTCTTCTGGGCAGGCCTAGACTTCAGGATTCCTTTGGAGTCCTGGCTGAAATTTAAAGATGGCCTCCCTCAAGAGAATCTCTGAGTAAGTAACACAGTAGTGACATCACTACCATCTTGCCTAGTGGTAAATACCCACTACATGGTACCTGCCCCTTAAGGCACAGGGTGTGTGTATGGAAATTGTGGCCATGGAAGTGAAATCTATCACTACCGTAATTTAAATATATCTGAACTGCAAGATAACAGACAAAATGAAACATTGTAAAGTTTAGGGAAGTACATTTTTCATTTAATTTAAATTAAATTGAAATCCCTTTCTTATATCAGCTCCCTACCTTACTCTAATGTAGTATTGTTCAAAATAACTTTGACAATTCATATTTTCATGTATTTTCCATATATGATTTATTCAAGGGAAATTTTTTTATTCCCAACAGGAAAGCACAGTTTATCATTGTAAATGTAACCAAGGCAAATAGTCATTCAATGGAAGTTCACCAATTCTTCTAGAGCTAAACACATACTTATTGTAAAACTGTAAAAAATGTCAAAATTCTGTGAAATGTCACCATTTTTGTAATGTGATAACAGTCATTCATTGGTTGAAGCACCCCTTTTCATGGCAACAATAACTGTCTGAAGTGTTGCAGTATTTGCCAAAATGTAATTCAAAGAATGGTATAGTATGAAATAAGAGAATCCATAATCAAGCAGTATAAAGATTTTACCAATATGAGTATGGGTTGACCACTTTAATCATGAGTGGTGAAGTCGAGAGTGAATGATGTGGGTCAGCTCAAATAGGGGTCTGTGAATCTTTATACCACACCATAGTATTTTCTCTATATGCCATACATGGTAAAGAAAAGCTATGGTAGAATGTGAGGGAGGAAAATATTATCCTTAGTTCAAGAGACTGGGCATGTACATATTGTCATTTGAATGACCATATAGGGGCTTTAGTGGAAATTTGGAGTCATGGGTATTATTAGTAATTATTACTACTATTTTTTACCGCTGTAATAGTAATGCCTGGAAGCTCTAACTGAGTGAGACCCCATTGTGGTAGGTACTATATAAACATGTAGTGAGACAGACAAAATGTGGGAGAAAAGATATCCTTCTCTCCCCTTCCCTTCTTCCCCTTCCCCCCATTTTAAGGATAGGAGAATTGAGAGAGAGAGAGAGAGAGAGAGAGAGAGAGTTTGAAGACTTGATCAAAAGAATGCTTAAGTAGATAATTTTTCAGGCTGCACATGCATCAGACTGGAAGTAACATGACCAAAAGAATGCAGGAAATCTGTGGGAAAGCCAGGAATTAAACCCAGATCTGAAGTCCCATTTCAGTATCTTAGTTAAAAGACCATCCTTTCTCTCAGTATTCAAAGCTAATGTTTGGCCGTACCTGAATTGTTGGACATCCAGAAATTAGAATATTCCAAAGGATTGTGGAAGACTAACACATAAGCATACAAGGATTCTATGCCATGATGAATTTCCCAATAGCAATGGACACTGTCGATGGTACATATATCCCTCTGAGGGGACAACAAGCAGACAATTAATCTTATAGAAATGGAAAACATACCTCTCCCACAAACACGATGGGATAATGCAACACAAATATGGTGTTCATGGCTGTGGTGGCTCAATATCCATAACTCCTGTGCCCAGCTATTACCCGCTTCAACATTTACCTGATTTTCAATCTGGTCCCCAGCCTCTCCTTTCTTCTGGCACAGAGAGTACATGTCCAGAAGCTACTCTTCAGGGGTCTGGGAGAAGTAATTTTTTATGCTACCACTTCCTGGGGCTTTGTAATCAGGCTTCCTTTTGTGCCCACTACCACCCTCTCCCCCTCTTATAAATCTAAGTTCCTTAGATACCAACAGCCCAACTCCCAGTGCACAGTCCTCACAGAGAGCCATAAAAACCGCTAACATACATTACATAAAATAGTTTTTCTATAACTAAAAATGTCAGACTTTAAAGTCTATCAACTTAGAATCAGAGCTAGATCAAGAACTGCATACCCCATAGGGAAGCAGAGAATCTCTCCTTTCTAATGGTAAAAAGTTCTTGTTTTCTGTCTCGGTGGTCTACGACTTTAACATAATGACACCTCTATGTCTAGTAAAGCTGAATATTGATGAATTTGGGTCTAGTGGGACAGTAATTTTACATCTGGAGTAAAGATGACACTTTTTTGTGCTAGGCTGACTAAAAAAAAAAAAGAACTGTTTGGATCTACAGAGACGACTCTTGAGGGAGGATCTCTTCTCCCCTTCCTCTTCAGGGGTTTTATGACTCTTAATTCATTAGAGCCAAATTCTGCCCTCAAATGTTTATGTGCAATGCTATTGATTTGACTTGAACATCATTATCTGATGGCAGAATGTGTTTGTAATGTGCAAAATATTAATACTTTTCCAATCTTAAAGAAAACCAAAGTGGATCATAGACATATGCAGAAAAAGCATGACATTGAGAACTTAAATGTTAGACAGGCAGGTGAAAATTTTCTGTGTGGAAGCATTATTTTAATATATTTTTGCTAAAACCCAGTACTTCTGCATGGGGTGAGCAGAACTTACCACACTTATCCACTCAACCTAGCCCCTCTAATTTTTTTGTTTGTTCTCTTGATTTTTTTTTGTTTAATGTTGAGGGTTTTTTTATAGTCTTTTAGGTAAGGATGCCTTAAAAGTTATCAAGGGCTTGTCTACAAGGTCAGTTAGTGTGCAGCAAGCTGGGATATATATATCTTCAGCTCTCTAGCCTGCTGCACACTAATTTGCCTTGAGCACCTTGCTACCATACACTAAAAGTTCTGTGGTGCCCTTTGACTCATGTTTCAAACAGCAGTATGTGAAAATGCACTCGAGAACTTTTAGTGCACAGCAGCAGGTTCCATGCCAACAGTTAGTGTGGGGCAGGCTAGAATGTTGTACATTCATGTCCTGATTTAACACAGACTAAGTCTCCATGTGAAAAAGCCCCAAAGCTACCAGATGAGAAAAAAATGCATAGGACTAATTCAGCTGAGAGTCTAAGCTGGTGTAACCTACTAACTTAGGCTACTACAAAAAAACATGTTAGCTAACACATGTTAAAATACTAGTGTAGACAATGCAGTTGTAGTTGTAAAATATTAGATGGTAAAGGTAAACCCAAGTGGGGGAACCGAGTGTATAACTCAGCTCAGCCACGTGTTAAAACTACATCTGCCTTCTTTGCACTATAGTTTGCAATGTTGTGGTAGTTGTGCTGGTCCCAGGATATGAGACAGACAAGGTGGGTGAGGTAATATCTTATATTGGACCAACTTAAGTTGGTGAAAGATGCAAGCTCCATGGAGCTCTTCCTCAGGTCTGGAAATTTAATATGTGTTTTAAAATACATCCTCTCTTTCTAGTCACAAGAAGTGCTTAGATCCATGTCCTGGGCTCTGTGTTCACCTCAACCAGCTAACATGTATTAAAATACAACTTGCTATGTCTACACTAGAGTTTTTAAATTTAGTTAAAATGTATTAATAGATTCACAGATATTAAGGTCAGAAGGGGCCATTATGATCATCTAGTCTGACCTCCTGGACAACGCAGGCCACAGAATCTCACCCACCCACTCCTGTGAAAAACCTCTCACCTATGTCTGAGCTATTGAATAGTGGTTTAATTTTAATAGAACCTCAAATAGTGGTTTAAAGACTTCAATGAGCAGAGAATCCTCCAGCAAGTGACCTGTGTCCCATGCTACAGAGGAAGGCGAAAAACCTCCGGGGCCTCTTCCAATCTGCCCTGGAGGAAAATTCCTTCCCCACCCCAAATATGGCAATTAGCTAAACCCTGAGCATATGGGCAAGATTCACCAGCCAGATACCCAGGAAAGAATTCTCTGTAGTAACTCAGATCCCACCCCATCTAACATCCCATCAAAGGCCATTGGGCCTATTTACCATGAATAGTTAAAGATCAATTAATTACCAGAATCATGTTATCCCATCATACCATCTCCTCCATAAACTTATCGAGTCTAATCTTAAAGCCAGATAGGTCTTTTGCCCCCACTACTTCCCTTGGAAGGCTATTCCAAAACTTCACTCCTCTGATGGTTAGAAACCTTCATCTAATTTCAAATCTAAACTTCTCAATGACCAGTTTATATCCATTTGTTCTTTTGTCCACATTGGTACTGAACTTAAATAATTCCTCTCCCTGTCTGGTATTTATCCCTCTGGTATATTTATAGAGAGCAATCATATCTCCCCTCAACCTCCTTTTAGTTAGGCTAAACAAGCCAAGCTCCTTGAGTCTCCTTTCATAAGACAGGTTTTCCATTCCTCGGATCATCCTAGTAGCCCTTCTCTGTACCTGTTCCAGTTTGAATTCATCCTTTTTAAACATGGGAGACCAGAACTGCACACAGTATTCCAGGTGAGGTCTTACCAGTGCCTTGTATAACGGTACTAAAACCTCCTTATCTCTACTGGAAATACCTCGCCTGATTCATCCCAAGACCACATTAGCTTTTTTCACAGCCATATCACATTGGCGGCTCATAGTCATCGTGTGATCAACCAATACTCCAAGGTCCTTCTCCTCCTCCGTTACTTCTAATTGATGCATCCCCAGCTTATAACTAAAATTCTTGTTATTAATCCCTTAATGCATAACCTTACACTTCTCACTATTAAATTTCATCCTATTACTATTACTCCAGTTTACAAGGTCATCCAAATCTTCCTGTATGATATATCGGTCTCTCTCTAAATTGGCAATACTTCCCAGCTTTGTATCATCCGCAAACTTTATTAGCACACTCCCACTTTTTGTGCCGAGGTCAGTAATAAAAAGATTAAATAAGATTAGTCCCAAAACTGATCCCTGAGGAACTCCACTGGTAACCTCCCTCCAGATTGACCGTTCACCTTTCAGTAGGACCCTCTGTAGTCTTCCTGTTAACCATTTCCTTATCCACTTTCAATTTTCATATTGATCTCCATCTTTTCCAATTTAACTAATAATTCCCCATGTGGCATGGAATCAAACGCCTTACTGAAATCTAGGTAAATTAGATCCACTGTGTTTCCTTTGTCTAAAAAATCTGTTACTTTCTCAAACAAGGAGATCAGGTTGGTTTGGCATGATCTACCTTTTGTAATACCATGTTGTATTTTGTTCCATTTACCATTAACCTCAATGTCCTTAACTACTTTCTCCTTGAAATTTTTTTCCAAGACCTTCCATACTAGAGGTGTCAAACATACAGACCTGTAGTAACCCGGATCACTTTTTTTTTTCTTTCTTAAAAATAGGAACTATATTAGCAATTCTCCAATCATACGGTACAACCCCTGAGTGTACACGCTCATTAAAAATTCTTGCTTATGGGCTTGCAATTTCATGTGTCAATTCCTTTAATATTCTTGAATAAAGATTATCTGGGTCCCCCCGATTTAGTCCCATTAAGCTGTTCGAGTTTCGCTTCTACCTCAGATATGGTAATATCTACCTCTATATCTTCATTCTCATTTGTCATGCTACCATTGTCCCTAAGATCCTCTTTAGCCTTATTAAAAACTGAGGCAAAGTATTTCTTTAGATATTGGGCCATGCCTAGATTATCCTTGACCTCCACTCCATCCTCAGTGTTTAGCGGTAACATGTTTTCAAAAAATCACACTTGCTAGCCCTGTATGGACAGACCCTAAGGCTGGCTTTTAAAGTCATAAATATTGCATAAATATATTAAGGACATAAAAAAAACTTGGCATCCAAATGCAACACTGTTTTCTTTATACTTATGCAGCATGACCTATGAAGCATTGCTCACATACCAGAACTCTAAGAGATAGTACACAGTATTGTTTCCCATCACATCAAATCAAAGTTGTGATTGTTATGTCAGTTCTGTGTCCCTAATGGAAGGTATAAAAGTCTCGATTTTATATATTATGCCATTATTATTAATTAATTATTATTATTTATATAAATTCCAGTGTATCATAGTTAGCTATTCCCACCAGAGGGGATAAGGTATGAATAAATCTGAATGTTAGATCATTTGATCTGAATGTCAGGAGCATGGCCTGCCTCTAGGCAAGAGCACAATTCACAATTCATGACATGTCACATTGTCTATAAATACAAAAATTCATTAATTATAATTAGAACTGTTGGTTACATTTCATAATTTGATAAATAGTGAATAAGAACATCTTTAATTCATTACAGTTCAAAAAAGGTCTATTTATTACCTTTTTGATTAATCTGCCCCATTAAAAGATAACCTTCAAGAACTCAACATAAACTTAATTTAGTTTTGTTCTACTATTTATTAGCTTTTGAAGAAAGAGGATACTTTCTTTTTAATTACTTACGTTTTTTAATTAACTATTCTCTTAATTCCACTGAATAGTTTTCTGACTCAGAACTTGCTTTTTACAAATAAGAATAGTTGGTTATTTCTTTTTTCAATGTGGATTTTGTAAATAATGTATTTGAAGGTGTGTGGCATCATATTTTATATAAACATCTTAAAAATAAAGAATATTTTCCAAAGTACCTAAAAATCAACAGGAATTGTGCTCCTACATCACTTGGATGATTTTGAAAATCTGACTCAATGGCTACATTTAAGTGATGCTTAGATTGTGACAAAATCATTATAAATATGGAATTCAATATTAAAACAGACCTTTTGGCTTTAGTTGATCCTATTTTCTCTTGAAATTATATTGTACATAACATAATGGACTAGTGATTCAAATGGCCATGGTGCATTAAGTATGGAGTCTCAGTGCAGTGGTACTTTTAGGGAATTTTACCCTATGAATTTTTAAAGGGTGTCACCCACAAGCTAGCAGGCCCATGTGAGTCCTATGTGTCACTTAGTCTCTTAACATGAGTCTAAAGTTATATAGAGAGCCTCATTTAGACCTTGCACACTGGAATAAATTTTACCTTAGAGACTAACCCACCTTCTCTTAAGCACCTCTGGGGATACTTTAAGGAATTTGTTGATGATTCAAGGTATGTCTTCTCTTGAGCTGGAGGTGTAATTTCCAGCTGGATACACAAACTGGTGGTAGCTCTGATCGAGTGAGCACATTAAAAATAGAAGTGTTGCTGTGGGGTATGTGTGGCAGGAAGGGTTAGCCACTCTGAATACAATCCCATCTAAAACCCTAGGCAGGAACTTGAGTGGCTAGCTCCTCCGACCACTTGTGCCGCTGCAGGTACACTTTTATTTGTAGGTTGCTTGTTTGATTGGAGCTACTATAAATATGTCTACTGAGCTAGAAATTACACTTCCAACTTCATTGTAGACAAACCCTCAGACTTGTCTCTTACCCTCTCCTGTTCTCTGTGTCCACATCATACTAGATTTTAATAGTTATCTTAGCCCAGTGGAATGAGACATTATATTATCCAGTGCCAGGTTATGATGGAAGTCTTTTGAGTGCTTACAGTGCTATCTGAACATCTACATTTTTCTCATCTTCCTTTATGAACTGGGAGTGGAAGTTCAATTTATTTCAATATATATTCACAATTTCAGTAACACAAAATTAAAAAACCTAAGTACATGTAACTCAAGACCTTTGCTTGTAGGAGTGAGGGGAAGCCTTCTGAACTGCAGCTCTGATGTTTGGCACCTTCCTATGTCTATAAATAAACCAGAAAACACACATCATTTTAAAACACAAATTCTTCTACAGAGGACTTGGAAACAAGGTGAATCAGCTGGGATGAGTTATCTAAAGAGATTGCTTCAGAGAAGGCTAGGAAGCTAACCTTGTAAAAATGGTGGGGATGGGGGCCCAGATTTACGTCTTTGAACTGGGTCTAGGACACCCTTGGCATAGCACTGCTCAGCAGGGTTTGAGTACTCCATGTTTGCAAAAAATGACGTTTTGCTTCTGTCACCACCTAACAAGGATCTGACATGTAGGTGTACTAATAATAAATTGGACTTTTTCTTACGAAGTGATATGACATTGTCACATGGGCAGCAGTCAGTGCCTACTGAAACTAACAACTACTATTACACTCCCCAGTTATGGTACCATGTACGAAGGGTTATTTCTTCCTTAGAGCAGATAATAATAATTTCTGATGCATGTCTAGTACTAATGTAAGGAAAAGCAAGGAGCTCATTTACAAGACCTCCTTTCTCCCTGAGTAGCTCAGCAATTCTTCAGCATGTACGGGTGCTCTTCTGTCCATCCTCAAGATGGATTTTCCATGGATAGATAGGCCTGTTGGATAACCCAGAATAAATAGTCTTCCAGGACATACTTGGTCAACAAGGCCTAGATAATTGTATCTGATAGGGGTCTTACAACCACTAGAATCCATCATATAAATATTTAAAATCAAGTTTATCTTCTGTAAATATACTCTGAGAGAGAGACAGATTTTAAAATGACAAATTTCAGAGTAGCAGCCGTGTTAGTCTGTAATCACAAAAAGAAAAGGAGTACTTGTGGCACCTTAGAGACTAACAAATTTATTTGAGCATCAGCTCTCGTGAGCTACAGCTCACTTGATGAAGTGAGCTGTAGCTCACGAAAGCTGATGCTCAAATAAATTCGTTAGTCTCTAAGATTTTAAAATGTGGATCACTGTAGATTGTAACAGCTCATTCAGAATGGTTTTGGTCTATATGTAATTCCTATTTATGGACTTTTACTTTATGTACTCTGGTATAAACAGCATGAGAAGTCCTTAGTTTATCAATTTTTCCAAAAAGGGAGAACATAAAATCTGTCTGAAATCAAATACAGTTTGTTATTTTCGTGTAGAAGATACACTTGCAATTCTCAAACAATCACAGATTCTGAGTACATAAAACAGAAAATATTACCATAAATAAAGAGTTTAGCAATACAAGTTTAGTAACATTCAGCAAGTAAATTTGATATTACCATTATAATAAGAATACTTAGCATGATTATAGTATATTTCATGTTCAAAAATCTTTACAAATATTAACGATCCAGACCTTGATGATGTTAAATAATGGAAAATAATTATTTAATTATTATACATCTGCATCCCTCCTAGTATATTACTTTTCTCCTGGAAAACATTGTCCTATATATTGGCTCAGTCCAGAGATGCAGACATGGCTTGAGGGTAACACAAAGTAAGCAGATACCAAATAGTTACCTGTTCTCAATACCATGATTAGGAATAAAGATAATTTTGCTTGAAGACCACGTTAGAGAAACTGAAATTGATAGGTTTACTGTTAAAGTGTCAGGCAGCCAAGTTTAAAGGTCCTTTCATTAGTGACCCTCCCTACTTCATGTAGAATATCACAAAATATTAGTAAGAAATACTGATTCTTATGGCCTTAGTTCCCAGAGTGAGTTTTCTCATGCAGTATATTTTGGGTGTTCACATATTCCTAGGTCAGATAATATGGTATTTGCAAACCAGAACAAGCTATACCATAAAATACAGGAACAGATTTTTATTTACAGTAAGGCCCAGAGTCCCAGGAAACAGTGTGGGTGGAGAAGCTTACTCCAGGAGCCTTTGTCTGTTCTTTCCATCTGTTCTTTTTGTTGTTCTTTCCGTATTTTCCCACCAAAATTTCTCTAGTCTAGGGGTTCCCAAACTTGGTTCACGTCTTGTTCAGGGAAAGCCCTGGTGGGCCATGAGGTGCTTTATTTACCTGAGCATCCGCAGGTACAGCCGTTTGCAACTCCCAGTGGCCACAATTCGCTGTTCCCAGCCAATGGGAGCTGCGGGAAGTGGTGGCCCAGCCTGCATCGCTTCCCACAGCTCCCATTGGCCGGGAACGGCAAACCGCAGCCACTGAGAGCTGCGAGCAGCCATACCTGCGGACACTCAGGTAAACAAAATGTTTTGTGGCCCGCCAGGGGCTTACCCTGAACAAGCCGTGAGTCAAGTATGGGAACTCCTGCTCTAGTCTAAGGACCCAAAAAGGGAGTGATGAGTGGAATAGCCCACCCCTTCATTATTTTGTCCCATTAGGCCTAATCTCCAACAAACCAATTTTGGTGCATTAACTTCCAGCTCCACATTTTCTGTTTTAACAAGCACAATTTCAACACCATTCTTGAATTATATCAAATTGGCCTTTTATGTTTTGACTAAATCAGTTATTCTGCTTCCCTTTCACATCTTTTCCCATCAAGGTTTGTTGTTATAAGTTATTGTAATATCTTATCTGAACAATTGCAGTCACAGGGAATCTCAAAATGGGGAACATTAACTACAGAGTCTGCCTAAAACAATTGTGTGTGCGCATCATTTTTTGCCAAAGTTACAAGTTACATTGAATAAGCAATTGATTCTTAGATGGCGTCCTTTCTTGAAACTTGAAGAACACACAGTCATTTTTCCTTACCTGTCTGGCTTTATGGGATACAGCACCCCTGAAATAATCCCATTAAAATATGCCTTTTGTTATCTAGGTTCAGGCTGTCCGCTTGTAGACTGGTCTAAAACAGAAAATGTGTATTTCATCCCACCTCAATCCCCAGCTGCTTTGGCATATAGAATTCACAAGGCATTTAAGAAAGAATTGTCTCATAAATTTAAGACATCATACATCATGTTTTCAGGAACAGCTATCCTTCACAGACAAATTGTGAGAGTACTAAAAACTTTCTTACTATGAATCAATCAATCATAGAGTAGTCACCTGTCATGGTACAATGTACAAACTTTTGTTTGCAGTGGTCATTTCACAGTCTGTCTCTTGAACGATGAGTATTGGGTGTTGAATATATCCTAAATACTCTTATAATACTTACCAATTACATGAACAAGATAAATTTAAGGTGACTATATTACTTTATGTTCAAGTCAAGTCAACAAATCAATTATCTTGTCCAAACCGATAGTAGTAAAATTACCCCATAATGTCTCATTGTTTCATTTATTATTCACAACTTCTGATTAAAGAATAAAAAATATGCAACATCTGAAAAAAGCAAACAAATAAAAAACCACAAGTAAAATACAAAGAGCAATCTCCTAAAATGTCACTGAGAATTACACCAAAATATAATATAAAGATACATATTTATACATTAGTAATAGAATGACATGTCCCTTAAAGAAAATGTGTTAAGAAAAGGAGTTCCAATGGTCAAACAAGAGGATTCCTTCTGATTATTGATTAACCAGGTGTGGGTTTTTCCCAGAGTTTGCAGCCTTGAGACCCTGTTAGACACGTTCCTGAGGGCACATCCTGCTCTTCTAAGATGCATGTATCAGTAACTTCAACACAATTCTTATCAGGAAGGATGCAGGGTCAAGCTGCCCTTTCTGTGACACCCAAAAACCCCTCCCCTCCTGTCTTGGTCAAGCTGAGGCTGCGACATGGCCAATTTACAGCCTGCTGTCTTGGCTGCTTTTAGCAATAAGCTATAGTGGTTTCAGGCACTTTACTGGTTTGCTGACATCTCCCTGTACAAACCCACATCTGATCTAGCAAAGCACTTAAGCACCTTAATAGTCCCATTCAGTTCAGTTTTCAAAATTGCCTAAGTGATATGTTTGAAAACAATGGGTTACATTTTCAAAGTGAAGGTTAAGTTTAAGTGTTTTACTGGATCAAGGCCTTCCTGATTCAAAGTTCCCTCTAATTGCTCTTGAATCTCACCAGTTGGTAGAACTACAGCTATTTACAAAAAGAACAGGAGTATTTGTGGCACCTTAGAGATTAACAAATTTTTTTAGAGCATAAGCTTTTGTGGGGTACAGCTAATAAATATGTTAGTCTCTAAGGTGCCACAAGTACTCCTGTTCTTTTTGCGGATACAGACTAATATGGCTGCTACTTTGAAACCTATAGCTATTTAGTAATTCTAATCTTAGTTTACTTATGTTATTCTAAAGTCTTGTGTGTGAGCTGTAGCTCACGAAAGCTTATGCTCTAATAAATTTGTTAGTCTCTAAGGTGCCACAAGTACTCCTTTTCTTTTTGCGAATACAGACTAACACGGCTGCTACTCTGAAACCTCTAATTGTATGTTATTCTAACCAAAACATACTTACCTTATATTAAATAATTCAAGTTTCTTTCAGTATGTGGGCCAATATTTGCCAAAGTGAGAGCTTAAAGAGAGGTTCCTAACTCCATATTTAGGCATCCAAATCAATATCTCTCCCCTTCTCATGGTGAGGGAAGTTTGGCTGGGCCGGCATTGGGATAGTGCGATACTCAGCTCCTGGAGTGGGGAGAGAAAGAGGAGTGTGCCTTGGGGAGGAGCTTTTTCTGCCTCCCATTGACCAACCAGGAGGGAGACGGGGAGTTGATTGGTCCTCAGACCTCTTCCCCCTCAATTTAAAGCCTTCCCAAGGCTAACTTTTCATATTGCTGCCTTCAGTGTCTGTGTAGTGAGCTGTATTTTCAGGATGCTGGGGAACTGATCGAAGACCTGTTTTGGAAGGAGGAAGGATTTTTCCCCATTGAGCCAAATTGTTAGTGGTCCAGGGGTTTTTTAACTTCCTTACCACATCTTGGATGCACAATTTAGGTTAATAGGGATAAGAATAGGAATTTTAATATTAGGAGGTATGTAGAAATGTTTAGTTTGTCACAACTTGCAACTGGTATCCATTGTGGACAAAGGTTAAAAGGGTTAAATGAGATCCAGGTGGTGGATCTTTTGTCTGTAAATTGAAAGGGAGATATGAAGTCTTTGCAGATTGAGATCTCCATTGGTACTCTCTGACAGAGGGGAAAATGAGAGGATTCAGAAGTGAGCTAAAGTCCTAGGAGTTAGGCAAAAGAGGGTCTGCATCAAATTGTTGGTTACATGACAGAAGTGCTAAAATCCCACACGGAAATCAAACGGTATGGTATTTGGGAGGGGATGGTAGACAATACCTCCACACAATGTTAAATTAACAAAGTTGCAGTTTGTCACTTATATCCATCCCTGTGTTTGTCTTTCATTCACCCCTGTGTCCTAATCAACAGCCTGTTTTTCAAAAGTGCTGGGAATAGAGCAGAACCCATTGAATCTCTGCTCTTGAGAAAAATATTACTAGAAAGGTAAGGTAAAACTTGTTAGTGTAATTAGAGTTGTCGATTAATCAGTTAACTCACATAATTAACTAAAAAAGTGATTAAAATTAATCACGATTAATTGCAATTTTAATTGCAGTGTTAAGCAATAGAATAACAATTGAAATATATTAAATATTTTGGATGTTTTTCTACATTTTCAAATATATTGATTTCAATTACCACACAGAATACAAAGTGCACAGTGCTCATTTTATATTATTATTTTTATTACAAATACTTGCACTGTAAAAATCAAAAGAAATAGTATTTTTCAATTCACCTCATACAAGTACTGTAGTACGATCTCTTTATCGCGAAAGTGCAACTTTCAAATGTAGATTTTTTTTGTTACATAACTACACTCAAAACCAAAACAATGTAAAACTTTAAAGCCTACAAGTCCACTCAGTCCTACTTCTTGTTCAGCCAATCACTAAGACAAACAAGTTTGTTTACATTTATGGGAGATAATGCTGGCCGCTTCTTATTTACAATATGTGTTTAAGTCATTAAGCTACATTTTCTCAGAATATTGACTATTTACCTTTTTGAAAAACTCATGAGGACCAATCACCATACCATCCTCACTTTATATAAAGATGTAATGTGGGGCAATCAGGATACTAATTGGGCTTGATGCATCAACTTTTCATACTCCAAAGAGAAAACAAGGCATTTCTTTTGTGTTTTCATATTTGTAACTGCACAGCAGTACTTGAAAGATTTGTTCACAGAACCAATATTATAATTCTTCCATATGTAAAAGGTATTGAGACATACGGGTTCTGCTTTCAGAATTATAACAGTTCACCCTTTTCTGGAGAGTCTTCTCGTTGTGAAGCCCAGTTCTGCAGGTTTTCTAAAGCTTCTGTGGGGACCCCCTGCCTTTCCTCAGAGTGATGCAAATTTCATTACCTATGTTTTTCTTTCTCAGGTTGAAATTTCTCCATCAACAACTTTATTTCTTTCCAGAAAGGTCTATTCTGCAGTTTTCTTTTCTTTTATCTTAACATTCTTTGATAATGGTGTGAGCTTTTAAAATTAATTCTGTCACATTAAATCACTTCAGCCCTTTGGGTCTGATCTCAAACCCATTAGTCTATTTGAGTCTTTCCATTGACTTTCATGGGCTTTGGATCAGGCCTTTGTTCTTTTAGCTTGGTTCAACACGCACACAATGAAATCACTGTATACATCTTTAAATTCAGTATCAGAACGTGTTTATTCTCTCACATAATCTTATTTGGTTATTGTGCTGGAATCATGTGTACTTATTTCAGAGCTGTGTGTCTGTGTACTTCCCTTCAAGCAGTTTGAATAGCCTTTGTGGCCACTCAGTTTCTAAGGCACCCTTTTGGTTAGATTTGCCTTGAAGACTTTTATTTCACGTTGGCTTTTCAACACATACATTCAATGTATCACTTAATCTCTGATATAACAGGAAACTTTATTCATTGTCTGTTTATCAATTGGCATTTTTATTTCATATAAAAACACACCAGGAGATTTCATGGCTATGGTCTCCTAGCAACCAAACTGCCTCTAGCTGCATCTCATCATTTCAATGGATCTCTTCCTAGAATGCTTTAACTAGCTTTTAAGTTTCTGTACAGTTTCCAAAAAATAATCTTTTTTCTTTATACTGTAGATGTTATGCATTTCCCAAAATCGCTCGTCTCTACTGAATATCTTGACTTTGTTTTAAATTTTCCCTTCCTGTCCCCATGGACCTCATTTCTATTACTGCAGCAGAACAGAATGATCAAGATTATGTGAAAAAGCTGATTCTGGCAAGTCCACTTCATAACATAAAAAACCTGTTAGATTTTATTACAAAACTTGGTTGGTTAGACTACTGCATCATATCAAACGTCACATAATGAAAGAGTCTAAACTTATCAGTACCTAATTTTAGCATAAACCAGGTCACATGAACATCCATGTGTCACAAATTCACCAGCATTTAATGGTTCATAGAAGTTAGCCATTTTTCCATCTGAGAACTCATCCCCTTGAGAGCATAGAAACCAGCTTCTCTTTTCTGTATGACAAGGTTCAGTCCTATAAACAATTGATATATGTAACATTATTGATAATTGTAAATCATATCCGTGTTTTCTGGATGTAACAATTACATAGATCAATGTTGATTAAGACCTAAAAATGAGACCAGACATATATATTTATATTTTCCACCCAAGTTAGGATTTGAATCAGTCTCTTGAGATAAATGACTTTCTTATTTGTGAGTGAAAACCACAACTATCATATGTTTCTATTATGGATGGACATATTCCCTTTAGTTTTATTTACTTGTTGCATATATATAAGCCTTTAACCCAGGGATGGGCAAACTATGGCCCACAGGCCACATCCGCCCCTCCCCCACTGTCCTCCCTCCTCTGCAGCGATGCCACAGCACGTCTTGCACCTGCCCACCTCCCAGGCTTTCAAATAAGCCTGTCCTGCCGCTCGGAGTGGCAGGGTAAGAGTGGGGGGGTGGATAAGGGGCAGGAGGTCCTGGGGGGCAGTCAGGGGCAGTTGAATGGGGCGGAGGTTTGGGGGGGCAGGGAAAACAGGGAGCAGGTGAGGTTGGATGGGGGTGGGGTCCTGGGGGTCGGGGAAAAGGGAGCAGGGGGATCGGATAGGCGTGGGAGTCCCGGGGGGCCTGTCAGGGGGCGGGGGTATGGATAGGGGCGGGGCACTCAGGGGACAGGGAGCGGGGGGGTTGGACAGGGGGCGGAGTCCTGGGGGGCGGTTGGGGTGGGGGGGTCCCAGAAGGGGGCGGTCAAGGGACAAGGAGCAGGGGTTTGGATGGGTCGGGGTTCTGAGGGGGGCAGTCAGGGGGCAGGAAGTGGGAGGGGCAGATAGGGGGCAGGGGCCAGACTGTTTGGGGCGGCACACCCTTCTCTACCTGGCTCTCTATACCGTTTCGCAACCCAAATGTGGCCCTTGGGCCAAAAAGTTTGCCCACCCCAACTTTAACCCCATATAAATAATACTTTTTTTCTCAAGGGGATGTCATCTGAAGTGGAAGCACGAAATATCATCTTATCTGCTACATATTCTTTCTCATTCTCCTTTATCTTACCTTCATATTTGAGAAACCCAAGACACTATTATGGCTTTTAATCTCTTGGTAAAACCAAATCTGAGAGAAAAATAGAGTGTATCAGAGCACTAAATAAATAAATAAAAAGCAGGGTGGATTAATATGTTAAGGATTCACAGTGGATTGTTTTGTGAATTTGAGCATATCAGGTTTGTTGCTGAAATGAACAATTAGGCTGAGATCATTTCAAAATTTATAGATTTTGATGCTCTGAGGCTTATATATAGCTATTAAAGAGCAGTGTTATTATTTTAGCCATTTCTTCCTTTCTAAAACAGCAAAGGTGATTTAGATTTGATATATAGATATTCGCAAAAAATCTAAGTTTAAATATAATACAAACACTAAAGGCTGCTGTATTTTGTGAAATCCAGATGATTACACTGTGCATAAGCGAACATATATTCATGTGGGTAGTCTCATTGAAGTCAAATATATTAATCACATGATTAAGTGGACACAAACATAATAAAGGCTTTTGCAATTAGCACACAGACAGATTCAATGGGTTTTCTCATGGAATAAGGAGCTAATCATTGTGAGTAAAGGTATTGGATACTGGCTTTGTATGCTCAGTGGTATCTATGAAGAATGCTCTGTGTACCAAGTATCCCATATTGAAAATTCATTGATAGAGAAGGTATACGGAACATTTTTGCTGTGATTCTGTAGACTGTTGCATGTGGAGAGATTGCTGCATACACACAAAACTTCTCTGCAGTCAGTGTGGTTCTGCATGGGTGCATAAGTCTATATGCATGCAATGAATACAGCACTGGGACTTACTTTAGACAACAACACATACAATCTTGATTCCTCATAATTCCTCATAAATTAGCCTGCTACAGAAATTTTTTTAATCAACAAATACAGCAGTTTCCAGATAGAGTATTTGTTTTCTTTCAATTTGAAACATTGCATCAACAAATGGAGACCTAAAGAACCAATCCATACATACCTTTTTAAAAAGAAAAGGAGTACTTGTGGCACCTTAGAGACTAACAAATTTATTAGAGCTCTAATAAATTTGTTAGTCTCTAAGGTGCCACAAGTACTCCTTTTCTTTTTGTGAATACAGACTAACACGGCTGCTACTTTTTAAAGTTGTCCTTATTTTTCCAGAAAAAAAATAACATTCTTCTCTCAATCCCACCATAAATTCCATTGCATTACAAGTGAATTTAAATCCTTAGCCTGTTCACCAGGGTGGAGATTGCTGGAGTTGGCAGGGAAATGGATATCCTCTAGCATTCTTTTCTCCTTATCAAGCTTAGACAAACATGGCTATCCCACTTCTTGAGTCCATGGTCTATGTATGGGAGGCCCAGGGTTTCTTTTGATTCTTCTCTCCTCATTTTAGAGGGTGATACCAATCCCTGAATTAGGGCTCATGGAACTATTCATACAGTTCCTTTTGCCTGCCCACACATCTTAATATCTTACATTATGGCTGTGGAATCTTGATTTTGGGTATTTGAGCTTGATTCTCTGTTGAACACTATTCTTTGGACTGAAGAATGACTAAGGGATTGCAAATAAAGGGTGATGATAAATAGCAAAGTACTGAGTTGGAGGGAGGAACATAAAGAGGTGCTGCAATGATCTGTATTAAGTCCAATCTTACAAAACATCTTAATTAACTATCTTCAGGAAAAGTGGAAGGAAATGGAACAGTAATGATACTATTCACTAAGAATATCAGAAGCTAGAAATTGTAGAAAATTGATATGGGAAGCAGAGGCACACAAGGAGAATCTATGGCCAATAGAGTTCAAGACAATACGTAGGGTATTTTTATAAGTATATTAGGGAAAAAAAGAATCCCACCAATGGTATTTATCCATTACAAGATGGAAATATGAGAACTATTCATAATAATGCAGAAAAGGTAGAAGTGTTCTCTTCCTATATTTTGGGGAAAAGACACATGATGAAGTCATATCATATGATGATACTATTTTCATTCCATTAATGTCTCAGAAGGATCTTAAAAAGCACCTACCAAAATTATTTTTTTTAAATCAGCAGGTCTGGAGAAATTGTATCAAAGAGTTTTAAAAGAGTTTGCTGGACCATTACTGCTGGGTGTCCATAAGTCTTAGAGCACTGGGGAAGTTCTGAAAGACTGGAAGAAAGCTAATGTTGTGCCATTTTTTAAAAAAGGGTAAATGGGATAACCCTGATAATTATAGCCCTGTCAGTCTGACATTGATCCTGGGCAAGATAATGCAGTGGTTGATAAGGGATTTGATTAATAAAGATTTAAAAGAGAGTAACATAAATTATGTCAATCAACATGGAAAATAGAGCCAGTCAAACGAACTTGATATTTTTTTGACAAAGATTACTAGTTTGGTTAATAAAAGTAATAATGTTGATGCAGTATACTTGGATTTTTGTACAACATTTGACTTGCTATCACATGGCATTTTGATAAAAAACTAGAATGAATTAAAATTAGCATGGCACACATTAAATGGATTAAAATCAGGCTCACTGATAGATCTCAAAATGTAATTTAAAATGGGGACTCATCATTAAATGGGCTGGGTTTCTAGTAGGGTCTGCAGGGATTGGTCTTTGGCCTTATGCTATTTAACATTTTTATTTATGACCTGGAAGAAAACATAAAATCATCACTTATAAAGTTTGCAGATGACACAAAAATGGCGTAGTGTTAAGTAATGAATAGGTCAGGTCATCACTGATTCCCACCAATGTGGTTTGCTTGGTAAAATGGGCCACAAGCTAACAATATGATTTTAATACAGCCAAATGTAAATGTATACATTTGGGAAATAAGAATATAGGACATACTTACATGATGAGGGGACTCTATATTGCAAAATAGGTATTCTGAGCAAGTTTTGAGGGTCAAGTTGAATAATCAGCTGAACATGAGCTGCCAGTGCAAGTCAAAAGCCAAAAGAGCTAATGTGATACTTAGATGAATAAACTGGGGAATCTCAAGTAGGAGAAGAGAGGTTATTTTACTTCTGTATTTGACACTGGTGCAACTACTGCTGGAATACTGTGTCTAGCTCTGGTGTCCATAATTCCAGAAGTATTTGATAAATTGTAGAGGATTCAGAGATAAGCCATGAGAATGACTAAAGGATTACAAAATATGCTTGTAGTGAGAGGTAGATTCAAGGAGCCCAATCTATTTAGCTTAACAAAGAAAAGGTTAAGGGGTGACTTGACTACAGTCTGTAAGTACCTACGCGGGAACCACATATTTAATAATGGGTTCTTCAGTCTATCAGAGAAAGATATAACATCATCTAATGACTGAAAGTTGAAGGTAGACAAATTCAGGCTGGAAATAAGCTGTAGTTTTTAAACAGAGTAATTAACCATTGGAATAACGTGGATGGTGGTGGCAGTGGAATCTCCTTCACTGACAATTTTAAAATCAAGATTGGATGAAAGATTTGCTCTCAGTATTATTTTGGGGAGGTTCTGTGGCCAATGTGATACAGGAGTTCAGAGAAGATGATCACAGTGGTCCTTTCTAGCCTTGAAATTAATGAATCTAAGATGTCCAAACTAGGTGTAAAATAGTCCCTAATTCAAAAAGTATTGCAATACACTCTCTTTGCACAAGTGTAAAAGAATACACCAGATCTGGCAGTAGGAAGTCAAGACCAAAATGAATAATAAGTGGCAATATCTGCTACTAAGATCATACTAGGGGTACATGTGTAGTACTCTGTTTCAAGATACCTATATTATTTTCAAACAGTTCATGCATTAGTAAGACTAGTATATCTGACACAGTAAAGCAACACTGTTCCGTGCCTGTTTATATACATGTTCATGTAGAGAAAAAAAGTTATTCAGAATAAAATGACACTTGAATGGGAATTCAGAGCCATGTCATTTAATTTATTCATTTCCATGGTCGTTGAAGTCATCTTGTTCTAGTTAATTAATCAAATGTCCTATCAAAGATTTGAATCAGCATCCTTCCTTACTTGGGAACAACCTGGGGCACATTGCATGAAGAAGAGAAATAGCAATGCCCAAAAGATTGTCTCTCCTGGAATATTTTTCGATTAATGGGAGAACACAATTAGGGAAATGTAATTCCTTGCCAAAATTGGAAAATGTGTAGCAACAGAATGCAATGTACTTGTATACAACTTCAGAAAATGGAGTCTAACATGAAACTATTATAACATGTATGTTGTTTAAAGAGAAAAATATATAGTGAAAAGGCAAAATATATGTAAGAAGCAATATAATCAATATATTAAATTGCTTTTCCTTTTCCTTTTCAAAAACATACAAGTGGCACTTAACTTTCAGTTATCTCTAGTCTGAATGAAACTCTTCCCCTACCCCCAGCAAAAAAGGGAATAAAATTGAGCAAAAATTTTCAGAAAAAATAAGTGATTTGAGGTGTCATCATATTTGAATACTCAAATTAAGACACCTGAAAGAGAGATAATTTTCAAAGGGGGTATATGCTCAGCACTTCCTGAATATTACCCTCTTGGGTTGGGTGGTTAAAATCTGAGATACTCCCGAAATCGCTAGTCACTACTGAATATCTTGACTTTGTTTTAAATTTTCTCTTCCAGTCCCCATGGACCTCATTTCTATTACTGCAGCAGAACAGAATTATCAAGATTGTATGAAAAAGCTGATTCTGGCAAATCCACTTCATAACATAAAAACCTGTTATTTATTATTCTTATTGTTATTCCCCTGTAACCTTAAAGAACTCCCTCCCCGCAGAATCATAATGATATTTATACTGTCTCCAGTTAGTATATTTATATGTAATAAAATTTGAATAAAATCAGCTATTTCTAGCAGAAAAGTGACATGAGTAGAAAGAAAAACACAGGTTTTCCAGTATTAGAAATCAAAGCTTGAAACAGGCTTAAGTACTGGCATGGGATTTTTGTTGCCTAATGCTATCTGGTGACACGTTAATTTGATTTTGGGGAAAGAGGGGGTATAAAAGTGCTGCACCATCCCAATGGCATACAGTGATTTTCCTCACCCCTACCTCCATCCCTGGCATGAAACCTAGCCATCAGCAATGCCAAAATAAAGGCAATTTTTTCTGATTGCATATGTTCTGGCAAAATTCTTCCAAAGGAATTAAAGCCTATAAAGTAAAGCCTTCAAAAGCTACATTTGAAAATGTCTACATTATGCACAGAGAGGAAATTGATAAGGGATAGATATGAAGATTGAGCAAGCTTCAAAGATCCAAGTTTCACTATGCTAAGAATATACATCCAAAATGTTATGCTCATCTGAATTGTCCCTAATGCAGTAGGAAGTCTCTCACATCCCGCTGTCCTTTGGCTTATTGTTTTAAACATCTCCCTTTTGCAGAAGGGAGACCTGAGCAATGATAGGATGACTTCTACTGGAAGGAAGACAAGGGGAAGTTAATAGGCCAGTGAAGCAATATCCATTCCTTTTGAACAGCTCCTGTCTCCCAACACACTGACCCTTAGACTCCCGCAAATCCACAGCCCTACTAAATCCAACAAACAAAGGGCTTGGCACAGGTAAAACTATGAAATGTGAACCTTATGACCTTTTACTTACATATATTGTCTCCATTTAGACCCGCAGTATTTTCAGTGGGAGGGTGTGATATGACCCCAATCTCTGTCAATTGGGAACAGAGAGGTTGCGTACACTGCTGGGAAAGCAGAGTCTGATTATTCCTTCAGTAGAAGTAATTGCTTGAGTTTAAGAATCAAGCAAAAGGTTCCATGGAGCTTCTGTAGGTTGGCAGCCAAGCAAGCAGTCTTTATTTTTAATGAATGGAACACTAATAAGGTTAAATAATCCGACATAAAACTTATTTCATGCTGGATGAGAAATTGTATTGTGGTCTGCACAATACATAAACTCACTTCTCTTAATTAGGAGGCATGCAGTTACAGTTTGGAAACATCTAAACTAAAGGCATAGTCTAGAATAAATTTCTTTAAAATTGCTATTAGAAATGTCCTTCCTATATTCTTAAATCACAATAATTTCATTAGAACAATAAAGCAAGTTAATTCTTGGTGTCATCTATGACTTCAAAGGGATCTCACCAAGGATGAATTTGGCCCACTGTCTACACTGGTCGTATAAATATATTGAGTAAATAATGACAGTTTCACCTTAAAAGGTAAGGGGAAAGTTATTGTTACTGTGATATAGAAATAAAAACAAGCCATCATTAAAAAAAAAAAGTTCAGACTATTGTGTGGCATTCTGCCAAAGAAAAGGCTTTGAATACCAATTCAGTTTGGCATCTGGGAACTCAATTAAAGTAAATAAAAGGATAACACTTTAAATTAAGTGTCCCCAAATAAGTATTTAATTTAGATTTAATAAGGTAATAAAAGATGGCGGTGAAAAAATAAATGCTTAAAATTAGAGCTCTTGCCATGCTATTTTCATTCTGATATTGAGAAATACATGTAGGTAGTGGGACAGCTGTTCCCTTTTTAATCTGCTTTCTCTGCATCCCCAGGGAGAGAGAATTGGAATATTTTAGATTGCTAATGTACAACTCACTCACGGAAAAAAGAAAAGAAAAACAGAAAAGAAGATGGCTAAATATTAATGTAGATTATTAGAGATGTAAATAAATGCTTTGTGCCCCTGAACTCTCCAGAATTGGAATGGAGAAATGGGCAGGTAAAAACCAAAGAAGCAATATTCATTATAAATGCAAACAGCTATTGAAAGATGATTCATCGTCTTTCCCTAATGATTTTCAGGGAATCTAGCTGAAGAGCAATTTGCAAGGTTCATACAGAAATATGAATTTAATAATATTCTCTGGAATGTCATGCTCCAGGTGAGCACCACATTTCACAAGGGAGCCAAATTTGGATCTCTGCTGTGAATAAATGCCAGTTTCTGAAGGTGCATAAGGCTTTGTCTAAATGAGAAAGTTGCACTTTTATCAGTTTGTGAAAGAGTTTAGATAAACCAGTGAAAATCCCTGTCTGAATATTCTTATTTCAGATTAAGAGTGGTTTATTTCAGTTAGCTCTTGTTGATTGTTAAATCAAACCTAATTTAAACTGAAATAAGATTGTCCACACAGCTTTTTGCACCAACTTTATTAAATCAGTTTAAAATCACAACTTTAGTTAAACTGTGTAAATGTCTTGGTTAGACAAGGCCTTGTGTACCTACATCTAATTGAATTTCAATGAGATTTTTGGTGCTTCACTCCCTTATGCTCCTTTGAAAATTTCAGCTAAACTCTTTAAAGCAGGATATCAAAAGTTAGGCATCGAGATCAGCATCAAGCACCTAAACAAGTGGCCTTATGTTCAGATATGTTGAGCTTCCAGCATTCCTTTTGGTACCAGTGGGAGTGCTGGGTGCTCAGCACATCCGAATCTAAAACCATTTATTTAGGTTCTTAGCTTTAGTTACCCTTAACATGCTGTTAGACCATGATCTATGAAATGTCCATACTACAAACAAATGTACTGTTAAGAAACCACCCCAGTACACTAAACATGAATATATAACTCTAATTCTTTATCCATAGTATATTCATTGTGAAGAGCAATTTGGCATCCATTAACACTTTCTAAAGCATTTAGGGCTCTAGCCAAAAATTGTTTCATTAGCTGCTGCTTCTGGGAGTAGGGGCCAGTTTATCTTAGGTTGCCTGTTTTTCAGATCTTTGCAGTTAGAAGATCTCTTATTCTGTTTGGACTATTCATCCAAAATCTCAAAGTACCTTACAAACAATAAATTAATTAATATCCAAAATGAGTAATTTATGTGGCTTATTGTGGTATTTTTACCACTGTAATTATATGGAGTGGAAGGGATACAATCTTGCATATGTCTAAATAAATAATTTTTGTTAGGTAGTATTACTGTATTGCTTCTTTTTGTAGATGGGAAAACTGAGGCACAATGCAACTAACTGACCTTCCTCAAGTCCCACAAAAGTCAGTGTCAGAACTAGAAACAGAATCAAGGATTTCCAACTTCTAGATGGAATTGTCTCTTATTACCGGATGTTCTGCATGTCTGACAGAGAAAAAATTTAGAGGAGTTGTAGCCCAATCCTTCCCATCATTACTTTCCTTCAAAATGGAGTTGTCAGGAAGGAAAATGCAGCCCAAAGTTTTTCCACTGTGATCCAAAGTCTGTCAGAGAAAATAGAAAGACTCACATACAAACAAAACAGTTTGTTGGAGGTGTCCCAAAAGTTGGCTGGCGGAAAAATATTGCCCATGCATATACTGTCACACACAAATTTCACACTACAGATTGGAGAAATCCCTTAGCCACAGATTTCATTTGTTAGAGTTCAATCTCAAGGGAGGTTGTCTACAGGAACAAATAATTCTCTTAGTCTTTGTACCACGCATGCAGAAATGGAAGTCCCTTTGATCAGGTGTTGCAGAGTTACTAGAGTTTATTTAAATTTTAATGATCTGAATAAACAAAAAAATCTCCCTCATTTTTATATGATGGGATTATTAATTTTAAAATCTCTGGCCAATAATAATAAATATCCAATCTACTATATAAAAGAACTATTGATAAAATGTTGCTTAAATGGAAGGATGGCCATCTCATCCTTCGAGATCTCACCTCAGCATTCAAAACAGTCTACTATAAAAAGAAAAAGAGTACTTGTGGCACCTTAGAGACTAAGAAATTTATTTGAACATAAGTTTTCGTGAGCTACAGCTAACTTCATCGGATGCATTCAGTAGAAAATACAGTGAAACATGAAACAATGGGTGTTACCATACACACTGCAGCGAGAGTGATCAGGTAAGGTGAGCTATTACAGGCAAGAGAGCGGAGGGAAAAAACCTTTTGTAGTGATAATCAGTGTGGGCCATTTCCAGCAGTTGATAAGAACATCTGAGGAACAGTCTGTGTGTGTGTGGGAGGGAATAAACATGGGGAAATAGTTTTACTTTGTATAAAGACCCATCCACTCCCAGTCTTTATTCAAGCCTAAGTTAATTGTATCTAGTTTGCAAATTAATTCCAATTCAGCAGTCTCTCCTTGGAGTCTGTTTTTGAAATTTTTTTGTTGAAGAATTGCCACTTTTAGGTCTGTAATTGAGTGACCAAAGAGATTGAAGTGTTCTCTGACTGGTTTTTGAATGTTATAATTCTTGATGTCTAATTTGTGTCCATTTATTCTTTTACGTAGAGACTGTTCAGTTTGGCCAATGTACATGGCTGTAGACAATGGATCGTGTGGTTTGGTCTGAATGAAAGCGTCACTGCCATGGGTAGCCATATGGCCCCACAGTATGCCAACATTTCTATGGCTGACTTAGAACAACGCTTTCTTAGCTCTCATCCCCTAACACCCCTGCTCTACTTGCACTACATTGACATCTTCATCATCTGGACCCATGGAAAAGAAGCCCTTGAGAAATTCCACCATGATTTCAACAATTTCCATCCCACATCAACCTCAGCCTGGACCAGTCCACACAAGAGATCCACTTCCTGGACACTACGGTGCTAATAAGAGATGTTCACATTAACACCACCCTATACCAAAAACCTACTGACCGCTATGCCTACCTACATGCCTCCATCTTTCATCCAGACCACATCACATGATCCAATGTCTACTGCCAAGCTCTACGATACAACCACATTTGCTCCAACCCCTCAGACAGAGACAAACTCCTACAAGATCTCTATCAAGCATTCTTACAACTACAGTACCCACCAGCTGAAGTGAAGAAACAGATTGACAGAGCCAGAAGAGTACCGAGAAGTCACCTACTTCAGGACATGCCCAACAAAGAAAATAACAGAACACCACTAGCCATCACCTTCAGCCCCCAACTAAAACCTTTCCAACGCATCATCAAGGATCTACAACCTATCCTGAAGGACGACCCATCACTCTCACAGATCTTGGAAGACAGGCCAGTCCTTGCTTACAGACAGCCCCCCCAACCTGAAGCAAATACTCACCAGCAACCACCCACCACACAACAGAACCACTAACCCAGGAACCTATCCTTGCAACAAAGCCTATTGCCAACTCTGTCCACATATCTATTCAGGGAACACCATCATAGGACCTAATCACATCAGCCACACTATCAGATGCTCGTTCATCTGCACATCTACCAATGTGATATATGCCATCATGTGCCAGCAATGCCCCTCTGCCATGTACATTGGCCAAACTGGACAGTCTCTACGTAAAAGAATAAATGGACACAAATCAGATGTCAAGAATTATAACATTCAAAAACCAGTCGGAGAACACTTCAATCTTTCTAGCCACTTGATTACAGACCTAAAAGTGGCAATTCTTCAAAAAAAAATTCAAAAACAGAGTCCAAGTAGAGACTGCTGAATTGGAATTAATTTGCAAACTGGATACAATTAACTTAGGCTTGAATAAAGACTGGGAGTGGATGGGTCTTACTCAAAGTAAAGCTATTTCCCCATGTTTATTCCCTCCCACACACACAGACTGTTCCTCAGACGTTTTTATAAACTGCTGGAAATGGCCCACCCTGATTATCACTACAAAAGGTTTTTTCCCCGCTGCTCTCCTGCCTGTAATAGTTCACCTTACTGATCACTCTCGTTACAGTGTGTATGGTAACATCCATTGTTTCATGTTCTCTATGTATATAAATCTCCCCACTGTGTTTTCCCAATGAATGCATCCGATGAAGTAGCTCAAAAATGCTTATGCTCAAATAAATTTCTTAGTTTCTAAGGTGCCACAAGTACTCTTTTTTTTTTTTGCAGATACAGACTAACACAGCTCCGACTCTGAAACCTGTCTACTATAAGATACTGCTGTCCTACCTAAGAGAGGTGACAAAGGTCCTGGGGAATGTGTTAAAATAGCTTAAGTCCATAGAGAGATGCATTCAAAGAGTAATCATGGGAAACTACACTTCAGAAATCTAACTTGTAGAATCACATACACATTAGTCCTCTCTCAGGTCCTATGCAACCACATGCAGTCATACTTTCTAAGAGCACAACAAACCTGTCCTCTGTTCCGTACACTGGCTTCCCATAGAATATCAAGTAATGTTCAAGGTCTAAGTCCTTATCTTTAAGAAGCTCTATGATCTGGTCCCAGATTATCTAAAAGCTCCTCTAAAGCTCCAAGATGAGGACTATGGTTGATAACTCTGCTCCTTAGGCAAAACTGAGCTGTATACCATAAGGTTATAGATCATCAGTGCAGGAGACAGAACTTGCTTGAAGGCCAGTCCAAGACTGCAGGAAAAAACTTCTACAGGCATTAAGAAATGCCAAAATCATACCACCTTCGGTTGCAAGTACAAGATGCACTTCTTCAGTTTTGCCTTCTCTAATATAAACACATAGAAGCATGTACATATTACAGAAGAAACCCGACAAAAACAAAATACCTCACTACTGGGAGGAGAACCGAAGTGAACCACATGTGATAGATGTCAGTCATATCACTGAATGCATGACTGGAAAGCAATCAGATCCTCTGAAGGGGAAAGTAGTATAAGGACCTATATAGAATAGAATATAAGTGGCAATAAGAATGTTATCCTTGGTGACTTTGACAATGGCTCTTTGAAACTGCTGAAGAAACACCTCTCATTAAAATGCTCTTTTGAAATAAACAGTATTGAATAAGATGAAATTATGAACTAGAAAGATTAATTTTGTTCTTTTCTGTTTACTATATATATATATATATATATATATATATATATATATATATGCAGAGGACACCAATATTTTTAATGATGCATGTCAAAGGAGGGAAGGGGGATAAAGTGAAGCAAAATTGTATTAAGCTGAACCTATCAACAGCAAATCTGCTAATAAAATTAAAATTATTATTGCAGGCTTCCTTTGGATCCTGGTCTTATCAAGCTCTCATACTATATCTTTTTAGACAAACTTACTAGATTAAGGTAAGGATATATTAAAAAAAGAATGTGTTTCCAAAATCTCTCCATAAGACATGTCACTATTTCATTTGAAAAATTACCATTCTTTCTTTATGCAAGGTCACTTAAACTCCCAACTGACAAATGGGTTGAGTTTTCAGAAGGACATAGGGGATATAATGTAATAAGCTATATAAGAGCATATAACATGCCTCAGTGTTCAATTCACGATTGGTGAAATGGCCTTTTTAAAATGATTCAGTATCTTGTAAATTATTTAACAAGTTGGCTTCATTCCATTCAATCATCCAAATTTGAAGCAGAAGGAAACTGGTCAATGAAAAATAGGTAACTTACTCTGTTAGGGTTCTGATACTTTTCTCATAATCCAAAATTGATAACCCAAATATTATATTTTCATTTAAACATCACAGTGGCAGTAATTTAAATATATTTTGGCCTAAAATTCAGCTGCTGAGATTTAAATGTATCATAAAATGGTATCATGAAAAGTTGCAAGTTGAATCTGTCCTTCACATTTCAGAATGTGTGCCTGCAGCAATCCTCCAGCAATGAACAGGGCCCTGTTTGTGCTCGAGAGAAAGACACATTTTGTAAGCTGACTGAGTTACGTTAGCTTAGGTTCATATGACAAGGTACATTTTTCTGCGCACTAGCATAAGAAATATTTTGACACATAAGTGCTTGTGGTTCACAAAATCGCTTTTATCAACCTCATCAATAATTCAATGTCCTAAGAATATTTTTGACCAATCCCCCAAAGTGGCTGCTTTTTCTAATACCAGGGGCCTAACACAGCCCATGGCATCCTGAAATGCACAGCAACTCTATCCTTGTAACTGCAGGGTGATGACAAAGCTAATCCGTTGTAGCTTTTTGTTGCTGTTGAACTAAGACAATATGCCATTTATTTAAATCTATCAAGAAAGACATAAGTTGAAGCAAATATTGTAGCTATGTGCATTTGTTTTTGCTGTTTATAATTAAGAATACTGATATAAACATTAGATGCAGGCGTCCACTTGTAAAAACATACCAGTGTGCCCCTTGCTATCATAACATATGTTCAGAAACACAGCTGAAATCACATCAAAACTTTTCTGTTTATCATTTTAGGTATTCTTCAGAAAAAAACTTAAGATAAGATCACAGCATAAGTACAAATGTATATATAATCACATGGATAATATAAAAGTGTTCTGCAAACATTTGACAAACAAAGAATAAATATGGTAAATTCATTCTATTGTTATGAGTGGAGCCACATTAATTTTTATTGGGATTTGCCACTTTATTGATGAATTGTTAATCCTGAAAGTTTTACAGATTTTAGCACAAATGATCATGCATCTGAAAATTCATCCAGGAAGTTTGTTATTTTTTATTTTTCATTCACCCATTTAAGAAGTCCTGGTTCTCCAATCATGCAAAAGAAACAAATTCAGTTCGTGCAAATCATTGTAGCTCCATTGACTCCAACAGAGATACAACAATTTACACCAGTTGGGAATCTGGCCCCGTGTGACTTAGAAGACAAGTCACATCCCATGGACAGCAACTAGTCAAAGTGAACCTGACTGGGTCTAAAATGATTTTCCAGAAATACTGTTGCAATGCTTGTGTTTGTCTTGAGTATTCTAGACAAATGTTGCTTATAAAAATAATTATGAAAAGAATCTTGAGATTCTGAAAGAAAGAAAAAAAACTCCTTAACTGTTGCAGGAGCTAATGTTTATTTGGGATAAGTTTTGCAAGAATGATTTATTCAGAAATTAAATAATCAAAATGAGCATTTTTCCCTATTTTATATTGTTATGGAAAATAAAACACCATTTATTTACTATCCCCTTTTGTAAAACTGTAGATTTTTTATGTTAACTTTTCATTCTATCCCTCTTCATAGTAGATAACACAACTTACTAATTGTCTGGAATAATAAGGGTTAGATACTTTCTACACAAAGAAATTACCCAGTAAGACCTACCTGTGGCTGTTGTTTGGAAACAAATGAGTGGTGAATGGGCCTTGAAGGTAAACAAATAATAAGGAATAATGATTTATAATTAAGCTTCTAAAAAGGGACACAACTCCTGCTTGTCTTACTCACATGGGTAGTTACACTGATTTATTAAGTATGCAAATATCAGAGAAGTATCTGAGCTATTTTTATTGTTGTTATAAACTAATAGGAGCAGGATGGCAGGTAAGAGGAACCTTGACAGGTAAGCAGGTTAGGAAGAGCATTTACATGCAGTCTCAGTATTGCACCTGTGGAGCCCAGTATGTAGTTATGTAACTTATAGTTTTGTCTTCTGATATTTCTAGAAATCTAGACACAAATTCAGGGCTACATCAGTCCACTGATGCCAAGACACTGTAAACACATGGTATCCAGGAAACAAAAAATTCTTTGCCTTTCCAAGCAATATGCTCCTGTGAAGCCCTATGACACATTCATCCAGCCATCTTGGCATAAAGGGGTAGAATTTTGCCTGAAGAAAGATTCATGATATTGCTTGATCCAGCAGAGTCCCAACTATTTCTCCTGCTGTTAGGTTTTCTTGAATTGATATTTTTGCATGGGACTATCAGAAATAAATTTTAGAAACATTTTAATTCTGAGCATCACAGTTCACTATAGGCCAAATTCAGTTCTGCAATAAAGGGGCCAATGTCTCATTAGGCAAGCTCTATCCTTCTGATGCACTCAAAGTGAGGTTGAATGCATTTGTATTGATTGATTGAATGACTGATTTTAATATAAGATATTTATACAGCACCTAGTATAAAAGGTCTATGATGAAGGTCCTACAAAAATACAGATAATGTATAATAATAATCAGACCATGATCATGCCTATTTTATAAACACTATATCAATTATTTAGAAAATCTCACATTTTTAAAGTGTTTTGCAAAATTAGGTAGGGCATACACTCTAGGAATCAATAGATTAAGAGTCTACAAAATAGCAATAGCAGTGCAAAGATTCAATCTCTGAATCAGAATTCTGCTGAAGGCTGCTATTTCCATTCCTGTTCCCATGGAAACAAATCTTGGATCACCAAAAATGTGGTAAGAAGTTCATAAAGCATTAGCATTTCAAGTGAGCTATTGTCAAGAATAACACTATCATTAGCCTATATTGCTTCAGACTTAATTTATTTTAGCATTCCATACACTGTAAAGTTTCCAATAAGCTAGAAATTAGGATGACCTTTTTTTTTTCCTTCTGGCTTGTAAACAGCACAAAAACTTGCATTCATCCTTGAAAAGATCTGGGTAAGGCCCAATAGGGAATTTTTTTTAAAGTAATGCACAGTGGTTTTAAGCCTGGTCCTGAAATGTTTACACACATGCAAGTATTCTTTATTCCCATGTAAAAGGAATATTAAGATTTTGCAGGAACAGGCTTATAAATGTTGTTTGTATTGCACCAAAGTGGTAAAGACAGAAAAAACAGGAAAGAAATTGAAATAAATTATATTTATGGTGCCACCATCTCTCCATGGATTAGGTTTAATGACTCATAGCACTATTATTCCTTATATGGTCTTGGTATGTCCCCCATGCCAGCTCTCTTAAAAAGTATCTGGGGATAGGTTCTCCAAAACAGTAGTCTTCAGAAATCAACACTGGCTAAGCCCCCTGGCAAAATGCAAAATAAATTTGACCAAGCTTTTCCACATTCAGTAAATAATACTATCATAATTTTATGTTGGGCCAGGTAAAGTAACAAAGGGTTTCATACTCAGACACACTGTGCACCAAGATGTCCCACAGCAGTCAATAAGAGTTGCAGTATGCTTGGTGCCTCTAAAAATGAACCACTGAAAAGTGAATGGTTATTGGATTAAAAAATACAGATTTGTCAAGCTGTCTGAGACCACGGTGATGATCACAATATAAGAAGTTAGATAGATATGTAAAGAGCTCCAGATCTCTGCCTTAGCAAATGCTTCCAGAAACAACACCACTGCCGGTTGCTCCCAGAATCTCCTTCAGGCCTTTTCCTAGGGTTCAGAAATAGATAAAATAATGCACACAATATCAAGATTAAGTTATAAAAGTGATGAAAGGTCATGAGAAATAAGCCATGGGAAGAGACTATCACTCCTCATTTGCCCAGCTGACAAAGTAGATCCCAGTTCCCAGAAAGGGATTCCATGGAACTGGGAACAGAGGAATGATGCCACTGGGTGCTTCCACCATTCTGTATCAGTCCTAACCTCCAGCATCACGAGCCTCTTCTACCACTGGATAGGAACAATAAGGTGCCAAGTTTGTATGCGAGTGCTGTCTCTGTGTCATTGTCTGTCCTTTATTCCTACTCCTTCTTTTCCTCCAAACCCATCAGATCCCTTCCATGAGAATTAGCATCTTCTGTGTGATATGGAGCAAGCTGGGGGGCATTTAGTTATTTAGTTTGGGCAGGGGATAGCCACTCCATGTGCCGGGATTTGAGTGTGGAGTTTAAACAATAATTACCAAGGTGTCTTGCTTATTTACTCAGAGACTTTCAAATGTCATAGGTAAAAAATATCAGCAAGGCAACTCCAGATGGGCTGGCACAACCAAAGCAGCAGAGGCAACCGATTTGCCTAACACCCAGAACTACATGGCTGAGTGACAGGCCAAATACATGATCTTACAACAAGACTTTGATGTGTTTGGGATAGGATTATGAGCCAGTGATGCAGTAGTTGGAAACAGCCCCTGGGGTAAACAGCAGATCGAAAAGCAGTTTGGCTGAAGCTGCTGACTACAGAGCTGTTTTTGCTGAAAGTCCCACAAGTAGGGCTGCACATGTTGTGAACTTTGTTGATACTTTTGCTGTTAATTCATTGTTGCCTCAGGCAACAGCAGGAATGCTGTCCATAAGGTAAATAAAAATAAACTAGGAAATAATATTATTGGGGAGTAACCACATGTTTTTCTCCAAAGATGGAATTAGCCCACTCAAGTTGTCCAAACCTTAATCTACTGAAGCCAGGACAATGAAATAATGTATTTTTACTTTCTCTGTAACTGCAAGGTCCGTAACTCTGAGGTCTAGGGAAACTCAGCATGGAGAACAGAAATGTATCTTTATGGTATGTCAACCCACAAACATCAGTTATATGCAACATCTAGGAATGGCCCACCATTCCTTCACCTTTCTCTCCTTCACTGAAAGAGTCAAACCCTCCAAGAGTGAAGGTAGAAATAACAATAACTAAGTAACATGAGTCAGATCATCCATACAGAGGCTCTGAGCACTATAAAGGAACATATGTGCACATAATTCCAGCCAAAGCAATTTCCTGCTCAGCCAGACTGAAGGGGTAGAGAATGTAATTATAACTCAGAATTAGGAGTAGTAGCTCAGAAATGGAGGCTGTGGTAGGGGATTAATGGATAGCTCCCTCTGCCCCACCCCGTTCCTTCCAAATCCTGTGGGTGATACTCACAAAATGTTCTGGCCTCTGGCTTATTAGTTTAATTGGCAGATTCTGTCTCCAATACTTCCAGAGCAGATATGGAGACATTTATGTGTATTGTTTCTGATCTCTTCATAGTAAATGCCATATTCCATTTGTTTGGAGGAAGAGAAAAGCCACTAGAATGAATATATTTTCAGGCCTGGAACATTATGCTTACTTTTAATGTGAGTCAGCAAAGAGAAAGCACCTTTTTTGGCTGTTTCTTTACAGCATAATATGAAAATATTGGCCTGGGAGCCCTTGTTCATTGAAAGGACTGAAAGGAAAGCACATCTTTGTATTGTTCACCTCCGAGGGCTGAACAACAGTGCCATTTATATAAGCCTTTTGTAAGGGGCGGTATGGCGCCATTAAGATGGCACAGTTTACTCCCTTGTTTTCCTCATTTGCTTCCACTCTCTTCCAGCACATTCAAGGAACTTTGTTCCCCCCAGAGGGAGGGCAGACAGAACAGTTCCTACTACCTGTTCTTTGTCCCTGAACATCTGTGCAAGGGCAGACACCATCTAGCCCACAGAGTTTCTCAAAAATCTTTTATTTGGGGGTTAGGGTTTGTCTCCCTTTGGAATATATTGTGGTTCTGCTTGCAAGGTCTGTGGGTCCTGGAGGAGCTGCAAGGCTCCAGTTCTAGAGCCCACTGGTCCAATCTCCTGCTTCCTGCCTTTGAGTCCCAGGAGCCCCAAAACTTCCAGAAATTCCTAAGATGATAGTTCCTTTAAGGCTCCCTATTTAAGAGGAATGTGGGAGGTTTCTTAGCTTCAGAGAGAGCTCTGCTGTTGGCTGTATCATTTGCTGTAGCATCTTTTTTCTAGGCCTTGGGGTGGGACATATGTGTATCTCCGAAATCCAACCCCTTCCCAGGCACAGATCCATAAACTGGAGATCACTGATGTGACACAAGTGTTGCAGAGTCAGGCGACAATCCCCAGAGCTCTGTGGGATGGATCACATCTGTGCATGGAGATGCACAGACTTTGGAACCCTTTGTAAGGATGTCAGTTACCTGTTCAAATTGCTGTATTTTACTTTCCCATTGATGAAGTTGGGTGCCTGAGTATTGGTAAAATAATTTGGTACAGGGTTTTATTAAATTAAAAAAGGTAATTAAGGTATAAAGTAAACAATTAGTTGGTTGTTTCACTACCCAGGCAGGGAAAAAAGAACTTCACAGTGGGAAACAAAAGAACAGACAATAAAGATGGATGAGAGTAATTTATGAGTCCATGTCTAAATCTCCTGATATGATCTTACAACAATGGATGGTACTCATGTAATCTATGGGCTGCCATCCCATAATCAACTACTCCCAATTGAACTAATTAATCTATGTTTGGAAAATGCAGTGACTAAAATCTTAACTGCCACTTTTGATTTGGATCACTAATGGAGTGGCATGATTTATTGCCAGACGAGCAGCATGATGACATTTGACTCAAACACAATCCAGTGAGTGATCCCAAGCATTTCTCAGTAGAGTACACAGTTCTCTATTTTGTGGCAGAATTCTTCTGACTTGGATTTTTTGTTTCTTTTGTGAAACTTGCCCTTCATGTGTTTTTCCTCAGCAAATGATTTAATCAATGTATTGATTTCTATTATTAAAAGAAAAAAGAGGACAAGAGAATATGAAATGGTGGAGTAAGAGGCTAATTAATTAAGATTAGCTATTATCAGCAAGAGAAAAAAACTTTTGTAGTGATAATCAAGATGGCCCATTTAGATAGTTGACAAGGTGTGAGGATACGTAACATGGGGAAATAGATTCAATATGTGTAATGACCCAGCCACTCCCAGTCTCTATTCAAACCCAAGTTAATGGTATCTCGTTTGCATATTAATTCAAGCTCTGCAGTTTCTCCTTGGAGTCTGTTTTTGAAGCTTTTCTGTTGCAAAATTGCCACCTTTAAATCTGTTACTGAGTGTCAAGAGAGGTTGAAGTGTTCTCCTACAGGTTTTGGAATGTTATGATTCCTGATGTCAGATTTGTGTCCATTTATTCTTTTGCAAAGAGACTGACCTGTTTGGCTAATGTACATGTCAGAGGGGCATTGCTGGCACATGATGGCATATACACCTCTACCCCGATATAACGCTGTCCTCAGGAGCCAAAAAATCTTACCGCGTTATAGGTGAAACTGCACTATATTGAACTTGCTGATGATCTGCCGGAGTGCGCAGCCCCGCCCCCAGAGCGCCCTCCTTTACCGCATTCTATCTGAATTCGTGTTATATCGGGTTGCGTTATATCGGGGTAGAGGTGTATCACATTGGTAGATGTGCAGGTGAATGAGCCCCTGATGGCCTGGCTAATGTGATTAGGTTCTATGATGGTGTCATTTGAATAAATATGTGGACAGAGTTGGCATCTAGCTTTGTTCCAAGGATAAGTTCCTGGGTTAGTGTTTTTGTTCTGTGGTGTGTAGTTGCTGGAGAGAATTTGCTTCAGGTTGGGGGGCTCTCTGTAAGTGAGGACTGGTCTGTCTCCCAAGATTAGTGAGAGTGAGGGATCATTTTTCAGGATAGGTTGTAGATCTTTGATGATGCGCTGGAGAGGTTTTAGTTGGGAGCTGAAGGTGACAGCTTGTTGCATTATGTTATTTTCTTTGTTGGGCCTGTCATGTAGTAGGTGACTTTTGGGTACTCTTCTGGCTCTGTTAATCTGTTTTTTTCACTTAAGCAGGCATATCTATTGTATTTTTAAGAATGCTTGATAGAGATCTTGTAGGTGTTTGTCTCTGTCTGAGAGGTTGGAGCAAATATAGTTGTATCTTAGAGCTTGGCTGTAGACAATGGATTGTGTGGTGTGTCCTGGGTGAAAGCTGGAGGCATGTAGGTAAGTAAAGCAGTCAGTAGGTTTCCGGTATAGGGTGGTGTTTATGTGACCATCACTTAATAGCACATGAGTGTCCAGGAAATGGACCGCTTGTGTGGATTGGTCTAGACTGAGGTTGATGGGATGGAAATTGTTGAAATCATGTTGGAATTCCTCAAGGGCTTCTTTTCCATGGTCCAGACGATGAAGACATCATCAATGTAGCACTAGTTGAGTAGGGGCATTAGGGGATGAGAGCTAAGGAAGCGTTGTTCTAAGTCCGCCATAAAAATATTGGCATACTGTGGGGCCATGTGGGTACCCACAGCAGTGCCACTGACTTGAAGGTACATATTGTCCCCAAATGTGAAATAGCTGTGGGTGAGGACAAAGTCACAAAGGTCAGCCACCAGGTTTGCTGTGACATTATTGGGGATACTGTTCCTGATAGCTCATAGTCCATCTTTGTGTAGAATGTTGGTGTAGAGGGCTTCTACATCCATAATGACAGGTTTCAGAGTAGGAGCCGTGTTAGTCTGTATTCGCAAAAAGAAAAGGAGTACTTGTGGCACCTTAGAGACTAACAAATTTATTTGAGCATAAGCTTTTGTGAGCTACAGTTCACTTCATCGGATGCATTCAGTGGAAAATACAGTGGTTAGAACCGATGAAGTGAGCTGTAGCTCACGAAAGCTTATGCTCAAATAAATTTGTTAGTCTCTAAGGTGCCACAAGTACTTCTTTTCTTTTTACATTCATAATGACCATGATGGTGTTTTCTGCAAGATCACCAATGGATTGTAGTTTCCTCAGGAAGTCAGTGGGGTCTCAAAGATAGCTGGGAGTGCTGGTAGCATAGGGCCTGAGGAGAGAGTCCACATAGCCAGACAATCCTGCTGTCAGGGTGCCAATGCCTGAGATGATGGGGCGTCCAGGATTTCCAGGTTTATGGATCTTGGGTAGCAAATAGAATACCCCTGGTTGGGATTCTAGGCATGTGTCTGCACAGATCTGTTCCTGTGCTTTTTCAGGGAGTTCCCTGAGCAGATGGTATAGTTTCTTTTGGTAAACCTCAATGGGATCAGAGGATAATGGCTTGTAGAATGTGGAGTTAGAGAGCTGCCTAGCAGCCTCTTGTCCATATTCCAACTTATTCATGATGACGACAGTACTTCCTTTGTCAGCCTTTTTGATTATGATGTCAGAGTTGTTCCTGAGACTGTTGATGGCAAGGGTGGGGTTTTTTCACCTCTAAGGCAAACCAAATCAGCCAAACAGAGAGAACTTTGGTTTTATCCACTGGGTAACCACAAGTCACACAAGCAATTCCCTTAGAAACTCCATTTTCCCAGTATCACCACGAGTGCCACTCTTTATGGGGACAAATGGTTATGAAAACCAATACCCCAGTAAAAGAAGAAAGGTTCTCCTGGTCCCAGAGGACCAAGCCCCAGACCTAGGTCAATATACAAATCAGATCTTACTCACAATTCACGCTGTTGCCAATCCTTTAGAGTCTAAAATCTAAAGATTTATTCATAAAAGGAAAAAGATATACATGAGACCCAGAATTGGTTAAATGGAATCAATTACATGCAGTAATGACAAAGTTCTTTGTCAAAGAACTTTGCCAAAGTTCAGGCTTGTGGCAATGATGAAACAAACTGCAGGTTCAAATCAAGTCTCTGAAGTACATCCACAGCTGGGATGGGTCATTCAGTCCTTTGTTCAGAGCTTCAGTTTGTAGCAAGCAGAGATCAGAAGCAGGATTGAAGACAAGATGGAGGGGTTTCCAGGGTCTTTTATATTATTTGCCCATAGAAGGACACCCCTTTATTCTTACTATGGAAAATGACAGCAGCAAGATGGAGTCTGGAGTCACATGGGCAAGTAACATGTCCATGCCAACACCATTGTTTACATGTTAGTCTGAACATTCCCAGGAAAGCTCAGATGTGGATTGGCGTCTCCCAAAGTTCAATGTCAGTTAAGTGTTTCTTGATTGGGCACTTACTGATAATAATCCCTTCTCAAGAAGCTGACCAAATGCTTCACTAAGGCTACTTAGGATCAAAACACATTAAGAGACATGTACACAACCAATATTTATCTCTTCAACTGCAAAATGATACACACATACAGATACCATAATTGTAAGCAGCAAATCATAACCTTTTCATAGACACCTCACACAACAACCTACGTACAATATTTGCTGCAAATATATAACAGTGGTTGCAACAATGATCTATATGGCCACAGTTTATGTCAATAATGTCATAGCTGGTGGGATGCGAGACATTTTGTTTACCTTGACCATCTGCAGGCACAGCCCCCAACAGCTTCCAGTTGCCATGGTTCACGGTTCCTGGCCAATGGGAGCTGCGGAAAGCGGTGGCCAGCAGGTCCCTGCGGCCCACGCTTTCTTTATTTAAATCCCTCCTGGTCGCCTGGCCTCTTTTATTCTACTCCTAGTAATTTTCCACTGCTCCTACCTTCCCATCAGGAGGAAAAGTCAACTAAACTGTTTTTTAAGTTTGCATTTCATCCATTGTCCCACATGTTCACATCTTAAATAGATGAATTAAGTCCCAACCACCTTCTATTGTATCTATTTGTTTTGTACCTGCTACATGACTTGTCAGCAATGGTGGATCCTTCTACATATAGACAATCATGATACAGTAGTTTTCATAATACAACTTCAATAAGAATTAATAAGTTATTTATACATAGCCTCAGTGTATCACAACTTGCCTCCTCACTAGCACCTAGTCTGTATATAAAACAAGGTAAACTTTATTAAGAGGGAAAAGGAACACAGAATGAATTTGGATAACATAACCACAATACCAGGATTACAAACTCAGGAAAAATAGTTAGGCATCACCAAGAACAGCTCAATTAAGTCATCTGCTTAATGATCAATTGGTGGTTGAAAAAATAAATAAGATGTTAGGCTGTGTTAAGAAAGAGAGAGAAAATACTGAGAACATTATAATGCTATTATATAAACAAAGATTCTGGCTTATATTGACTGTTGTTTGCAGTCTTGGGCACCATTGTTCATAAAGGATGAAGCAGAATATTTTTTTAAATGTGCAGATGAAATGAATAGAAATTTTCATAAGAAATAAGGTGAGATTAAACTTAATAGAACTATTTAGTTTAGAAAGGAGATGAGTAAAAGGTGAATAGATAGATAGATAGATCAATTCAAAATGCACATTCTGCTGGAATGGAATCATTGGTGAACTGATATTTTTAGAGAAGGACGTACATTATCCTATGTGTAATGCTGCATCTATATCTCCAAACTGGTTTGGTTTATCTTTACCTGTAGGATTGTATTCATGTAATTAGATGGAACAAAAAACCAAGAACATTTATCTTAGAATTACAAAGTCTATGGAGTATTATTAGTTGAATAGTAAGATAAACGGCTTATGTACTATACTCTAGTTTTTACCATATAATAGGCTACAGTAAAAGTTCTGAATGGAACCCTAAAACCCAGAATGGATTGTTTTTATATATGTATAGCTCCCAGTGGATATTAGTAGCCCATAATTTGAATTCTAGTTTTGATATTAATTTTCTAATGATTCTTAGCATGTATTTCAAACACCTACAGTGTAGCCTACTGAGAGAGCACAAACTTCTGCAGAAACATACATCTGGCCAAGGATATCAGGAAACGTTTGTATCATTTTCATTAAGCTTTCTATTGCAAAACATTGTTTTTCTTTCATAGCATATTATGTTTTCACCTAAGCAAATCTAATGACAGACCTTATAAAGAGATTGTCCTCTTGGGTTAGGTAAAATTTAGTAAAACTCTTTTAAGGGACCCACCCTTTCATTACAAATCTGGTTAACGGAGTCTTGAAGGACTTGTGTTAAATTGTGCTTAAACTACTGTTTAAACATGTATTTTAGCTGCCCCCCACACACACCTTTCATTAGCAACAAAGGCATTAAAGCTATACTCTGAGAAATAGTCTTTTCCCAGCTGTCTAAACTGCAGTATGAAAATATTTAGGTTAGAAATTCTGTGTGTGTATCTAAATTGCTATAGTGTTTATTCAAAGGTTAGTACCCAACTGGCTCTACTACATGGATTAAATCCAATCATCAAGGCATTACCAACATTGTCTAAACAAAAAATTTAAAAAACCAACAAAATAACAGGACCAAGCAAGCCACTATCAAATAAAACCCAAATTTATAAATATAGACCTATGAACTTGTTCAGCTTATGTGAAACGAGAGCAAAGATTATCTTTATTCTCATTGCAAATTCTTGTATGATTTTCCACAAACTCTGGGGATATATTGTAGTAAGAATAGAAAACTCTCTAAGATGTATCTCTCAATACTACTATGTGTAATAGAAAATTAAAAAGTTGTAGACTGGAACATTATAATAATTAATTATCCTACTATGAAGCAAAAAAAAAAATCCTTTTCTACTTAAAGAGAACAAAATGGGCCATTGCGGCTCAGGATTCCAGGAAATATCTTCCAAAAAACTAGCCAAGGTATGGATATCTAGAGTCTTCCATATTGAAGACATAAGCCTGTAACTCTGTAACATCTGAAGGTCAAAGTTTCTCTTTATTGAGAAAAAAATCTTTCAAGTTTGTTCCAGTCTTCCTTAAGAGCTTTTGCTCATCATTAACAATGAAAGATGTATTATAATTTCAAGGATTGCTGAAATAGGGGACATGATGATAGCTGTAAATGGAGCTAAGACATGAGGCATGGCCTACTTAGTGCTCGTAACTCTTCTGAAACTTTTCAGTGAATAGGATATTACTCCTCACTGTCTTTCCTGAACTGATGTGGTAGCAGCATTATTCGTGCTTTTCAACAGTTACTATACCACTTTTTACCAAAAGGAGGTTGCATTTCAGTGATAATTGAAGAAATCCCTGCAATACTATGTAGCTTTTATTTACTACTTTTCATCAGGAGATTAACAGAGTTAATGTTCTTTTGACTGTCCAAAATCATCTAACAGCTGAGCCAAGAACAGAACACAGGTATTCCAAGTCCCAGGCTAGCAGTCTATCTATTAGGCCATACTGCCTTACAAGGCAGTTATGAGGATTAGCTGGCTGATGATTTTCAAAATCCTTTGACTTTCTCAGCTAAAAAATATTACAGAAGTACAAAGAATAGTATTGTTGTTATTTTGTTTTAAAACATAATGGTTGAAAAACAGTTATTTTCTTTACTTACCTGTTAAAGCCTGAGTTAAGAATTTTGATTTTCCCTTACACAAGCTAATAAAATCACAAATGTCTACACTACTTTATTGCACGTACAATAACTAAGGTCATTGTAGAAAAATATGTCCCTTAAAAATTGTATTGTTTTCTAAGGTGGACAGGAATGCAATGAACAGAGAACATAAAAAAAGGCATTATAATAATAATAACACCAAAACAAACATAAACTGTATATTGATAATCTCACAGAAAATCAAATACATACATGAATTTACTTTTACTTTTATTGTGCCAATTTCTGCTCCAAACTAGTAACTACTGTGGTATTATTTCATATTTGGTTTCTGAGTTAGAGTCTATAAAGGGTAAGCACCTGGATTTCCACCATATATTAAATGGGCTCTAGACTTCGGTTTTCTGCTAAGTTTTATCTGAACTTGTAAGCACTTTTCCCCCTTCAATTGTTTTAATCATATTGCATATTTCTGACTCCTTCTCAGAAGCATTAATTACAACCATGAATAATCCACAGAGAAATCTTACCAACTAAAAGAATTATCTGTCAGTGTACTTTAAAAAATATAACGATAAGATCTATTCTAAAATAAGTGCAACTGGGCTGGAATCCAAAACACATGAGATCATTCCTTTAGACCTCCTTTTTAATACTGAAGATATAAGTGAGAGAATACAAAGCAATCCATCATACTCTAGCTGCAGCTATTACACTATTGGTGGAAGAGGCGTTCTATTATATTGAATGGAATTTCATGTTTTATTCACTGAAATTATTATTAATTATTAATTACTATTATTATTTGGTCAAAAGTTTACTAATCTAATATCATATTTCTAAAGTAACAATATACTGTAACAGAGCAGCATATATGTAACTAAAAACATACAGTAGCTGATTATGCCAAATTCTGGCAAAAATCTTTAGCTGCACAAAAGTGAAAATATTTACTTTTATCTTTACAGAAATATCTGGTAAAATTGTCATATTTCTCTGCTTACATTCATCCTGGTACTTGAACCTGTTAATTAACAGAGGTGATGCCTGGATTCCGCTCAGACTCAGAAAAGCTTAAAAGCACATGGATCCAATATGTTGGACCTAAACACACCAGCTTGGTGAGTGTCCAGAAAGAGGAGGTTGGCCAGTGCTGTGACAAGGGTTTATGAAAATGTGTTACTATAACAAATAGTTCATGAACATCTGTAAGAGTGTCCTGAAAAACATCTAGTTTTTCACACTATAATTAAAAAACGTTCAGAATATCTTCCTCTCTCTGGACAAACTAATATTTTTTACCACTAAACTGTAAAGTTTATACTGTCAAATTTTAGCACAGGATGAGTAATTGGTTGCATTAAGACTAGAAATTTCAGCAAGGGTCTACACTAATCCACTCTGTGGATGAGCTCGGTTTGTGGCAGTAACCCTCTAGGATTCACAGCACTCAATTACTGTTCTCTTCTTTTCAAGATACAGAACTCCCTTGGTGATGAGCAGTTGAATAGGAGATCTATCACAGAGACAGTGTGCCACTGATCTTTGCCTGAACCCAATGAAGAATGAGAGACAAAGGATAATATTAAGAACACTAACTTAATTAAAAGAATAAACATTAATAAAAATGTGTCATTCAAAATAAGAAGTTTTCACAAGATAACAAGTCAGTAAGCAAAGGAGATATTTAATTTGGCCGACACTATGGTACATTACGGTTTTATAAAATATGATCGTTTTGATATTGTTATTTGGATTCTATTAAACTCCTCCTTAATTATAAAAGTTAATAATGCCATGTATGTGAAAAATCCCTTTTTAAAAATTCATTTATGAAAGAGGACAGATGGTACTAAATTGTAGCTATGGATGCTTCACAATTGAGTAATCCACCAATTCATAGCAAATTTAGCAAATGTAAGACCAAATCTTGTAGTCCTTACTCATTTTTTACAAAATTCTGATTCAGGCAAGGATCAAAATTCATGAACTGAGAAATAACTGGGTAATTATTTTAGGATTCAAACTAAGTAAGAATAAATCTTTGTGTGTGAAAGAGAGATTGATGAAACAAGATGTTTCAAATAAATATGTCAGATACATATATATCAGGTTTTCAGAATAATATTCTACTCAGTTACACCAATACAACTCGCATTGAAGTCACTGAGATTGTACAGATGTATCTGAAAAAGAAATTTTGCCCTTATGTCACAGTAGCAAAACTCTGAAATATCTCTCTGATTTGCATGTATATCAACATTTTCCTCTCGCTTCTTTAAGCATTAGCTTTTAAATAATAATATGGTGATAAATAAAATTATGAAAAGGGGTTAAAAAGAGACATGGTAAAGTGTGCGGATGATACGTAATTATTCAGGATATTGAAGTCCAAAGCTGACTGCAAAAAGTTACAAAGTGATTGCACAAAAACTGGGTGACTGGGCAAAAATGTCAGATGAAATTAAATGTTGATGAATGCAAAGTAATGAACATTGGAAAATATAATCCCAATGATACATACAAAATGATGGGGTCTAAATTAGTTTTTACCAATCAAGAAAGAGGTCTTGGAGTCATCATGAATAGTTTCCTGAAAACATCTGCTCAATGTGCAGCTACAGTCAAAGCAGCTAACAGAATGTCAGGAACCATTATGAAAGATAAGATAGAAAATATCATAATGCCACCATATATATCTGTGGTACACCCACACCTTGAATATTGCATGCAGTTCTGGTCACCCCATCTCAAAAAATGGAAAAAGAACAAAGAAGGGCAATACAAATTATTAGGGATATGGAACAGCTTCAATATAAAGAGAAGTTAAAAAGATTGAGACTCTTCAACTTATAAATGAAATGGCTAATGAGGGATATTATAGATATTATGAATAGTGTGGAGAACATAAATAAGGAAGTGTTATTTACCCTCCACATAACACAGTAGCCACAGTCACTCAGCGAAATTAGTAGACAGCAGGTTTTAAACTAATAAACTTCTTCACACAAAAGCATAATCAACCTGTGGAACTTGTTGCCAGGGGATGTTGTGAAGACCAAAAAGTATCTCATGAGGAATAGGTCAGTCAAAGGCTATTAGCCAAGATGGTCGGAGAAGGGATGGTCAGGGATGCTCTAGCAGTCCCTAAATCTCCAACTGCCAACTGAACAACATGAGGATGGATCCCTCAATAGTTATCCTGTTCTGTTTATTTCCTTTGAAGCATCTGGCCCCAGCCACTGCTATAAGACAGAATATTGGACTAGATGGATCCTTGGTCTGACCCAGTCTGGCCATTTTTATGTCCTTATGATGTTGGCTGCACAGTATTTTGTCAGTAATTTGAAGTTCATACTTTTGAGAAATTTTGACATTCACATTTCCTCAGTGTTTCCTCAGAGGCCCACAGCATTCCAGTGCTGGGTGAGATGCCACTCATGTGACCACTGACACACTGGGGACAGGACCAGGAATTTCCAGAGATGGAAACATGAGCTGCTTAAGCTGGCTTAGAGGCTATACTCAACTATCTGTACTGGGGGAACACTCCTTTGTTCCAAGACACACAAACTTTTCCAGAGAGCTTTGCCCCATCACCACTAATCACAACTAACAATGTTATTTTCTTTAATGTTATATTTTAAGCTTTTGATTATACAATCAGAACTCTAAAACCAAAATGTGACTATATTGAATGGTTACATTGATAACTGGGAGGAATTTGAATAGAAAGACTATTATCCTCAACAAGCACTTAGTAAAATATGTAAACACAGATTCTAATTTGAATATTATTCAAGATATTTTGGTTCGTCTCATGCTAACATTGAAGGTATGCCAAAGTCCCCATCAGCTTCAGGAGAATAGAAGTAGGTTCCTCGGAATAGGCAGAAGACTGCATGAAACTTATGATGTTGACAGACTTCTAGGGTTGAGAAGTCTAAGAACTGAGAGTTTAGATAGTGTGACACAGCCAGAGGACTGTGTCCTGAAGAGGATGCAGTATTTGTTGGGACAACTTGCTTCCTGGAACAGAAGTGACAGTGGCGAGGTATCACCAGATGGGGGCACAGTGGAGAACTAAGGTTTAATTCCCAGGACAGCCAGCAGGAGGCTCCACAGTGGTGAGTCGTGCCCCATCACACCTTGTTGATCAGTTCTTCCCAAAATAACTTTTTTGTGTTTGTACTCCATTTATAAATATTAAAAATCCAATCTCCATATCATGCATATCTCTGAATTTACTAACAATAACCAACCACTATACCCGTTAATCTTTATATCGTTCTTCAATAGGCAACTTTTCACTCTAAGGGCACAATATAATAGTTACTGAAGTCAATAGAAAGACCTTTATTGAATTCAGGTTTCAGAGTAGCAGCTGTGTTAGTCTGTATCCATAAAAAGTGCCACAAGTACTCCTTTTCTTTTTATTGACTTCAGTTAACCTTGGACTAAACTCAGCTAATCACCATTTGGAATTGTATGAGAATGTTCTTATGTAGTTTTAAATATTACAGTTCTGGTGAAATGATGTGGTTCCATATTGTTGAATGTGTCTCTCAGAAAGGATAGTGTTCATTATGATTTCCTGATGACATAATCGACTGCAGGTAATTTTTTTCTTCCAATTATTATCATATTTAGCATCCAGTATGGGAGTAAGCAAAGCCAAATTACTTTAATATCATAATCTGCAATCAGTAAATATCCAACTAGCAATATATAAATCAGTTTTCATACTATAGACATTTTATATATTTTCTCCATTTTTTTTCTCTAACATTTTATCATCCCATCCTTTATGTATGTAGGATGAAATTCTCTAGGCAATCCAGTTTGTCTGAATGTGTGCTGGCTGTTCTCTGACTGCAAAATTATTGTGGCCCATGTAGCATATCTAATAATATTTCAAAGCATGCCATGATTTTATGTATGTGTTCATGTGAAATTATACATTAAGTTCCTTAAGTATCAGAGGCAATGTTTTTTCCTGTAAATAGTTCTAATTAAAGTACATGTATTATTGTGATGTAGTACTAAAATGTGAGGGGGAAATGGCCTTGTGATTAAGGTACAGGACAGGGATTTACTCAAGAGGTTTAGGCTGAAATCCATGCTCTGCGCCAGACTCCTGTGTGATCTTGGTCAAGTGACTTCATTTCCTTGTGTCTCAGTTCTCCCCCTGTATAATGGAGATAATGATACCTTCTTTGTCTCCTTTTTGTACTTAGACTGTTAGGGCAAGGACTACTTATTACTACATGTTTTTACAGCACGTAGCACAATGGTACTCTGATATCAGAGAGGCCCACTAGGAACTACAGTAGTACAGTTGATAAAAATAATGGATAAATAATACATATTACTTTTATATGTAATAAAATTAAGCCATGTAAACAGCAACCTTTTAATTCATTTTCTTTTAATTAAACAGTCATGCAATGTTTTAAGACATTTAATTCTCTCATCAAAGTTACATCTGGTTGTTTTCAAAGAATTTCTGTACAGCTTGAAACGACTCAGGTCTGTATTTATACAGAGCAGTAAAGGACCACTACCTCTTGTCTCATTCTCTATGTCAGTTAATGCCTGTGTCTTGAATATTATGTTAAGCAGTGTCCAAATTGTGAATATAAAAACAATGGGAGCATCTTAAAATGCTGCACTTCATTCCCAAAGTAGGTTGCCATGATGGGAATATGTCCACTTTGCACCTCACAAATAACAGTAATTGCTGCTATTTAAAGATTTCAACTCCGCTATATTCTGGAGAGGTGTTTGTGATTTATTAGTAGATTGTCAGAAATCCCTGTTAATTTGTTTCCTAATGACTCTCTGGACAAGTAGCGTGTTCTCATCCAATCAGCGAATATATAAGTATCTCATTTGCTGGCTTAATCTTTTCAATTTGATGAAGGAATTACTGAGAATAATTGTTTGTAGTCTCTTGTGCTATGCTTTTGTATGAGTCTCTGAAGTACATGCCTATTTTATTTTTTTAAACAGAGGAAATTCTACCATAAGAGAGTGAGTCAGAAGAGACTACAGCAAATCTGAAAGGGAGAATGAATGTGATTTGTCTCAAAACTTCATTACTTCAGTTTTATGTTGGTGTAAACTCCACTAATTCATTTAGTATAGAACTGGGGAAACACAGGCGTTCTGCAAGGGCAGGTGTATTTGTAGGTGAAGACCATCCTAGATATGACAGGCTGGCAAGATTTCAAACCTAAATCACATTTTTGGGTAAATTCAAACCAGAATCTGCAAGCCAACCTTTAAGAACGTATGAACCTCTACCAAATTAAAATGGTAAAATATGTACCGAACTAAATTTCTTACAGGTTGTAGCTCTGACTTAATTTATGTTGTTCTGTGCAGATTGCATACACTGTAAATCATAGAAGATAATTTGCTCATTGATTATCAGAAAATAACATTGCTAAAAACAAAACACTTTCCCTATGTGCAAAACAATAACACAAATCCATTCAAAAGTGCTTGAATTGGTGGGTAGAATCTGATTAATCTAGAACATAAATACATTGTACAAGAATACTTATATTGCAAATAAAATATTAATGTTCCTGAATGGCTCTCCAAATACAGTGAAATAAGAAAATGGAATTATAGTAGAAGATAGTATTTTAAGAGGTATGCAAAGAGTTTGATTTACAAGAACTGCTGTGCTGGCTATTAAATACATAGCTCCCATTATTTTTAATAAGAACGGCCATAGTGAGGATTCCTTCATCAAGTAGTTGCTGAACCGACTAGAGGGGATGCCATTTTAGATTTAATTTTGGTGAGTAGCGAGGACCTCATAGAAGAAATGGTTGTAGGGGACAATCTTGGCTCAAGTGATCATGAGCTAATTCAGTTCAAGCTAAATGGAAGGATTAAGAAAAATAAATCTGCAACTAGGGTTTTTGATTTCAAAAGGGCTGACTTTCAAAAATTAAGGCAATTAGTTAGGGAAGTGGATTGGACTGAAGAACTTATGGATCTAAAGGCAGTTGAGGCCTGGGATTACTTTAAATCAAAACTGCAGAAGCTATCGGAAGCCTGTATCCCAAGAAAGGGGAAAAAATTCATAGGAAGGAGTTGTAGACCAAGCTGGATGAGCAAGCATCTTAGAGAGGTGATTATGAAGAAGCAGAAAGCATACAGGGAGTGGAAGATGGGAGGGATCAGCAAGGAAAGCTACCTAATTGAGGTCAGAAGATGTAGGGATAAAGTCAGAGAGGCTAAAAGTCGAGTAGAGTTGGACCTTGCAAAGGGAATTAAAACCAATAGTAAAAGGTTCTATAGCCATATAAATAAGAAGAAAACTAAGAAGGAAGAAGTGGGGCCGCTTAACACTGAGGATGGAGCGGAGGTTAAAGATAATCTAGGCATGGCCCAATATCTAAACAAATACTTTGCCTCAGTCTTTAATAAGGCTAAAGAGGATCTTGGGGATAATGGTAGCATGACAAATGGGAAGGAGGATATAGAGGTAGATATTACCATATCAGAGGTAGAAGCGAAACTGAAACAGCTTAATGGGACTAAATCGGGGGGCCCAGATAATTTTCATCCAAGAATATTAAAGGAATTGGCACCTGAAATTGCAAGCCCATTAGCAAGAATTTTTAATGAATCTGTAAACTCAGGAATAGTACCGAATGATTGGAGAATTGCTAATATAGTTCCTATTTTTAAGAAAGGAAAAAAAAGTGATCCAGGTAACTACAGGCCAGTTAGTTTGACATCTGTAGTATGCAAGGTCCTGGAAAAAATTTTGAAGGAGAAATTAGTTAAGGACATTGAAGTCAATGGTAAATGGGACAAAATACAACATGGTTTTACAAAAGGTAGATCGTGCCAAACCAACCTAATCTCCTTTTTTGAAAAAGTAACAGATTTTTTAGATAAAGGAAATGCAGTGGATCTAATTTACCTAGATTTCAGTAAGGCATTTGATACCGTGCCACATGGGGAATTATTAGTTAAATTGGAGAAGATGGGGATCAATATGAACATCAGAAGGTGGATAAGGAATTGGTTAAAGGGGAGACTGCAACGGGTCCTACTGAAAGGCGAACTGTCAGGTTGGAGGGAGGTTACCAGTGGAGTTCCTCAGGGATCGGTTTTGGGACCAATCTTATTTAATCTTTTTGTTACTGACCTTGGCACAAAAAGTGGGAGTGTGCTAATAAAGTTTGCAGATGATACAAAGCTGGGAGGTATTGCCAATTCGGAGAAGGATCGGGATATTATACAGGAGGATCTGGATGACCTTGTAAACTGGAGTAATAGTAATAGGATGAAATTTAATAGTGAGAAGTGTAAGGTTATGCATTTAGGGATTAATAACAAGAATTTTAGTTATAAGTTGGGGACGCATCAATTAGAAGTAACGGAAGAGGAGAAGGACCTTGGAGTATTGGTTGATCATAGGATGACTATGAGCTGCCAATGTGATATGGCTGTGAAAAAAGCTAATGCGGTTTTGGGATGCATCAGGAGAGGCATTTCCAGTAGGGATAAGGAGGTTTTAGTACCGTTATACAAGGCACTGGTGAGACCTCACCTAGAATACTGTGTGCAGTTCTGGTCTCCCATGTTTAAAAAGGATGAATTCAAACTGGAGCAGGTACAGAGAAGGGCTACTAGGATGATCCGAGGAATGGAAAACTTGTCTTATGAAAGGAGACTTAAGGAGCTTGGCTTGTTTAGCCTAACTAAAAGAAGGTTGAGGGGAGATATGATTGCTCTCTATAAATATATCAGAGGGATAAATACAGGAGAGGGAGAGGAATTATTTAAGCTCAGCACCAATGTGGACACAAGAACAAATGGGTATAAACTGGCCACCAGGAAGTTTAAACTTGAAATCAGACGAAGGTTTCTAACCATCAGAGGAGTGAAGTTTTGGAATAACCTTCCAAGGGAAGCAGTGGGGGCAAAAGATCTATCTGGTTTTAAGATTCTACTCGATAAGTTTATGGAGGAGATGGTATGATGGGATAATGGGATTTTGGTAAGTAATTGATCTTTAAATATTCAGGGTAAATAGGCCAAATCCCCTGAGATGGGATATTAGATGGATGGGATCTGATTTACTATAGAAAATTCTTTCCTGGGTATCTGGCTGGTGAATCTTGCCCATGTGCTCAGGGTTTGGCTGATTGCCATGTTTGGGGTCGGGAGGGAGTTTTCCTCCAGGGCAGATTGGAGAGGCCCTGGAGGTTTTTTTGCCTTCCTCTGTAGCATGGGGCATGGTTGACTGGAGGGAGGCTTCTCTGCTCCTTGAAGTTTTGAACCATGATTTGAGGACTTCAATAGCTCAGACATGGGTGAGGTTTTTCATAGGAGTGGTGGGTGACATTCTGTGGCCTGCGCTGTGCAGGAGGTCGGACTAGATGATCAGAGTGGTCCCTTCTGACCTTAGTATCTATGAATCTATGAATCTATGAGTAAGACCAAAGATCCATATAGCCCAGTATCCTATCTTCTGACAGTGGCCAATACCAGCTGCCCCACAGGGAATTAACAAAACAGGTAATCTTTAAAAATGGGAAGAAGGAGAATCCAGGGAACTACAGATGAGTCAACCTCACCTCAGTCTCTGGAAAATTCATGGAGTAGGTCCTCAAGAAATCCATTTTGAAGCACTTGGAGGAGAGAAAGGTGATCAGGAACAGTCAACATCGATTCACCAAGGGCAAGTCGTGCCTGACAAACCTGATTGACTTCTATGATGAGATAACAGGCTCTGAGGATATGGGAAAAGTAGTGGATGTGACATATCTTGTCTTTAGCAAAACTATTGATACGGTCTCCCACAGTATTCTTGCCAACAAGTTAAAGAAGTATGGATTGGATGAATGGACTATAAGGTGCATAGAAAGCTGGCTAGATTGTCGGCTCAATGCATAGTGATCAATGGCTCAGTGTCTAGTTGGCAACCGGTATCAAACAAAGTGCCTCAGGAGTCGGTTCTAGGGTCGGTTTTGTTCAACATATTAATTAATGATCTGGATAATGGACTGGATTGCACTCTCAGCAAGTTCATGGATGACACTAATCTGGGGGCAGAGGAGATATGCTGGAGGGTAGGGATAGGGTCCAGAGTGACCTAGACATATTGGAGGATTGAGCTAAAAGAAATCTGATGAGGTTCAACAAGTACAAGTGCAGAGTTCTGCACTTAGGTCAGAAGAATCCCATGCACTGCTACAGGCTGGGGACTAACTGGATAAGCAGTAGTTCTGAATCTGGAGTATTGCTTCCAGTTTTGGGGCCCCCATGACAGAAAGGACGTGGACAAATTGGAGACAATCCAGTGGAGGACAACAAAAATTATTAGGGGGCTGGGGCATATGACTTATGAGGAGAGGCTGAAGGAACTGGGTTTATTTAGTGTGCAGAAGAGAAAAGTGCGGGGGGATTTGATAACAACCTTCAACTACCCGAAGGGGGGCTCCTAAGGGAATGGAGCTAGGCTGGTCTCAGTGGTGGAAGATGACAGAACAAGGAGCAATTGTCTCAAGTTCCAGTGGGGGAGGTCTAGGTTGGATTTAGGAAAAACTATTTCACTAGGAGGCTGGTGAAGCACTGGAAAGCGTTACCTAGGGAGATGGCCATCTGGGACAAAGCCCTGGCTGGGATGATTTAAAGTTAAATTCAAAGCCGAGTTTCTGTCACCACATGCTCTCAATAGTCTTACTGGCTCAGTTTTTAGTTCAGGTGTAATAGTGGTTTCCTTTGTTTCTTCTGATGCAGTCAATCGATGGACAGAGAATGAGAGATGAGGTGTTTGCCCCTCATTTTTATACTGTCAGTCTCCCTCTTAGAAAACATTTCTAACTGTGTTTCAGGAGACAAAAAGACTACAGAGGAAAATATCTGCTCCTGGTTTTCCCACCTATTGGAACTTTCTCTATGCTGATGACTCTGTTTACTGCTTAAAAGCAAATGAAAGAGAACACATTCTTGTGTCTGAGACAGACCTGTTTGTCAACTTCTTTTTGGGCAGGGCTGTGGTTTGGAACATGTGTTAATATCATACAGTGGACTCTGATAACTTTACATATAATGGTACAACACATGTTTTATTAGAACAATATTTACCATCTAATTATGTTTTCAAATGATACCTCAGAAGGCATACTTTTCACAAAGAATATTATAATGGTGTATAAAGGTTGAATACAGGGGTACAGATTGTCACACCAAGTAAATCTAGACCATCTGCAACATATTTGTCCAACCTGTTATTAAAAGTCTCCAGTAACAGGGATTCCACAACCTCCTTTAGAAGCATATTCCAGAGCTTAACTATCCTTATAGTTAGAAAGATTTTCCCAGTAGCTAACCTAAATCTCCCTTGACACAGATTAAGCCCATTATTTCTGATCCTGTCTTCAGGAGACATAAATAATTATTGAACGCAGTCCTCTTTATAACAGCCTGTGACAAAGTTCTTCCTCTGCATTGGTGGGCCCTATGCTTTTTCACAGATGTGCTCGCCTCAGAGGTTCATGGCAGCCCTCAGTTTGGCCACTTCTGCTAAAGGCTCAAACCTGCCATTCACTCAGCTAACCTCATCACTGGCCAGCATGGGGGAAACAGAGAATAATCTCTGCAGTCTCTGTTGTCACACCGAGTGGGTTGGGGACAGGCCAGATCCCTTTCAAAATTAGACTTTCCCTTCTGGTGTTGCTCACAGACCAGGTCAACTCCTCCTGTATCCGATCAGGAGTTGGGGGGATGGAGGGAACCTGGGCCCACCCTCTACACCAGGTTCCAGCTGTCTACAATGTCTCCTGTATCAGCTGCATGACAGCTACAACTCCCTAGGCTACTCCCCAAGGCCTCCCCCCAGCACCTTCTTTATCCTCACTGTAGGATCTTCCTCCTGAACCCTGATCACGATTATACTCCTCAGTCCTCCAGCAGCACTCCTTCTCACTCCCTGCTCCTTGCATGCCCTTCGCTAACTGATGAGAGGTCCTTTTTAAACCAGGTGTCCTGATTAATCTGCCTACCATAGATGATTCTAGTATGTTCTTAATTGGCTCCAGGTGTCTTAATTAGCTTGCCTGTCTTAATTGGTTCTAGCAGGTTCCTGATTGTTCTAGCACAGCCCCTACTCTGGTCACTCAGGGAACAGAAAGCATTTCATCCAGTGGACAGTATATTTTCCTTCTACCAGACACCTGTACCCCACTGCTCTGGGTCTATCACACATCCCTAAACATATTTGAAGACTATCAGGTCCCCAGCCCCTCCAACTCTTCTTTTCTCAAGACTAAACATGCCCAGTTTTTTTTTTAAATTATTCCTCATAGGTCAGGTTTTCCAAAGCTTTTAACGTTTTGTTGCTGTTATCTGGACTACATCCATTTTATCTGCATCTCTCCTAAAGTGTGGCATCCAGAATTGGACACAGTACTAATGTAAGGGAGAAGCTTTGAGCAGAATGCACTCTTCCTGAAGCCTCCACCTTCTACTCATGTATTATTTCTCTACTTTAAGGAACATATCACTAAGACATTTGTAAAGTATCAGTAATAACAGCTGTTAGTTGTTCACCTGTTACCCAGATATTGAAGGTCATATGGTCACACACACTGAGGCCTAATCTTTTAGGATTAGTTTAGTTGAGAGTAAGAAAATAGATTCAAGGGAAAAATAATTAAGATACAGAGAAACCTAGAATAGTAGAATTTGCCATATAGTAGCAATTTGTTTTCAAAGAACACCATAAGCAAGTGAACTTAAACAGTCACATGCACAAGAGAGCCTTACTGAGCTTATTGAATAACATGCAAGGGAATATAACTTGTACAGTACATAAGCTCATATCTACTGGACATATTTGGTATTTTTAATAGTGTAAATAACTTTTCTATCATAAATATAACTGTGTTCATTGGAAAGCAGGATCTTGATATTCAAAATGATAGCAATGCCTGAGAAAACTCATCTGTCAATTAATGAATGAATCATGCTCAACTGGAACAAATAATCAAGTGAGCTTTTATAACAAATTTCAGAGTAGCAGCCGTGTTAGTCTGTATTCACAAAAAGAAAAGGAGTACTTGTGGCATCTTAGAGACTAACAAATTTATTAGAGCATAAGCTTTCGTGAGCTACAGCTCACTTCATTGGATGCATTTGGTGGAAAAAACAGAGGAGAGATTTATATACACACACAGAGAACATGAAACAATGGGTTTATCATACACACTGTAAGGAGAGTGATCACTTAAGATAAGCCATCACCAGCAGCAGGGGGGGGAAAGGAGGAAAACCTTTCATGGTGACAAGCAAGGTAGGCTAATACTAGCAGTTAACAAGAATATCAGAAAGAAAAGGAGTACTTGTGGCACCTTAGAGACTAACAAATTTATTAGAGCATAAGTTTTCGTGAGCTACAGCTCACTTCATCGGAAATGTTTCAGAGTAGCAGCCGTGTTAGTCTGTATTCGCAAAAAGAAAAGGAGTACTTGTGGCACCTTAGAGACTAACAAATTTATTAGAGCATAAGCTTTCGTGAGCTACAGCTCACTTCATCGGATGCATCCGATGAAGTGAGCTGTAGCTCACGAAAGCTTATGCTCTAATAAATTTGTTAGTCTCTAAGGTGCCACAAGTACTCCTTTTCTTTTTGCGAATACAGACTAACACGGCTGCTACTCTGAAACCAAGAATATCAGAGGAACAGTGGGGGGTGGGGTGGGAGGGAGAAATACCATGGGGAAATAGTTTTACTTTGTGTAATGACTCATCCATTCCCACTCTCTATTCAAGCCTAAGTTAATTGGCTTAGAGTCTTAGAGACTGCTGAATTGGAATTAATTTGCAAACTGGATACAATTAACTTAGGCTTGAATAGAGACTGGGAATGGATGAGTCATTACACAAAGTAAAACTATTTCCCCATGGTATTTCTCCCTCCCACCCCACCCCCCACTGTTCCTCTGATATTCTTGTTAACTGCTGGAATTAGCCTACCTTGCTTGTCACCATGAAAGGTTTTCCTCCTGGCCCCCCCCCCCCCCCGCTGCTGGTGATGGCTTATCTTAAGTGATCACTCCCCTTACAGTGTGTATGATAAACCCATTGTTTCATGTTCTCTGTATGTGTATATAAATCTCTCCTCTGTTTTTTCCACCAAATGCATCCGATGAAGTGAGCTGTAGCTCACGAAAGCTTATGCTCTAATAAATTTGTTAGTCTCTAAGGTGCCACAAGTACTCCTTTTCTCTTTATAACAAATGGAACTATTTAAGTCTTCAGTGATTTGGTTTGCAAATTTAAAAGGCATTTTCAGCACAACATCCAAAATATCAAAGCCATCAATTCTGTGGTTAATTATATACATTATTTCTTATAGAAAAAGGGCAAATATCTTAATACATGCTTTTTAAATGAGAACATCCATAAGTGTTTGCAGGATCCAGGACTTAGGGTTATGACAGAACTGGACATTAAAGTCCTTTGGTTACCAACAATACAGCAGGGTCACTGGAAATGTAATCTTTTGTAGACATTTCCCTGGCAACTCACCCATATGCCTAATCAACAGAAACAACTTCTAAGGGCAACTTCTATCTCCATGCCTGTTCAATTGTAGGCCTGTCACTAGAGCTGGTTGACATTTTTATAGTTTATTCTCAGAAAAAAATGCTATTTTGGACAACCCAAAAATATTCATGAATTTGACATGAATTTGCTTTTGGCAAAAAATAATCTACAGGTCACATATGTCATTCAAAAACCACCTGCTTGAGGAAGAGACCTTCTTATACCTATTATTCACATGGTTAGAACACTCAGCTGGGTTGTGGAAAACCAATGTTTAATTTCCTCACTTTGCCAAAGAAAAGACTAGCTCTTGGGTCTCCTAGAGGGGAGGCAAGTACCCTAACCACCAGGTTGTAGACTCATTCTCATCCTATGTTGCTAATCCACTGACTATTCACTGCAATTTATAGTAATTAAAAATGACAATGGATATTCATTAGGCCTGGGAAAGAGTTCTTATGTTGCCTTCAAATCAAATGCTGGAGACCATGTCCTGAATCCTATTTTCACTATATATGTACTCAAGCTCAACATTTAGATCTAGTTCCAATCCTAAACTTCAGGTGATCTTACATCTGGAGGTTTGGACCAAGCCTCTCTCTCATTACTATGTGTAGGAACTCATGATACAATGACAAGTAAATTTTTTAACTGCTGTTTTCAATTCGGATTCACTCAGACAGTAAGCGGGAAGAGAATTTTTGAAGGACAACTGACTGATTTTCATCTTGGTCGCAACAGAATCTGCATGCAGAGAAGTGAATGAAAGCTAGCTGTAATTCTTGCAGTAATTTGAGAATAATCAGATCTCAAAAAAAAGCAAAAAAAGGGAGGGTGAAAAAAAGAACAATAGATATATTTTGATGCAATGCAAATGCTAGAGCACCACTAACTGAACTAGAGGTGTGACTGGAGAACAAATTAAGATAGTTAGATTATTTTTTTCCTGATGATCTACACAGAATAAAATGGCTTTGGTTTGATTCAACTGTTAAATTTTACTAATAGCGACAATTTTGAAATGTCAATATTTTTTATTCAGATCTTCTGATCTTATTAATGTTTTCAGAATTGTATGGTTTATCAGAATTATGCTACTATGGACAAAAAGAAGGTGGAGGACTAAATGGCATTACATGTTTCACTCACCCTTAGGCTGTAGCTCAGCAAACACTAAAGATTAATAAAATTAAGCTCACCTACAGTATTTTGTTCTAGTTCAAACGCTGATGCAAAATAATGGTTCTTTAGCTAAATATTACCCACAAGAAATCATATAGAACTATGCCAGAGACTTCTATTCTAGTCAAGTCCTTACAGTACACTGTTTCAGAGTACCTAAGGGTGTGATAAACAGATTAACATGTTTCTTAACTCTTATACTACTCATGCCAATATATAATCAATGGTGGTCAAAGTGATCAAGAGTTTTGAAATATGAGAATACCAATTTTTGCTCACATTAAAAATAAGAGAATAAAAATTAAGTCAAGGGCATAAAGAGACTGATGTTTCTGCCTTTCAAAATGTTTTAGTAAACACTGGATTGAACAAATCATTCACCACAGATAAAGATTTATAACTAATTTCCAAATCAAATGTATTTTGAAGGGGAATCTTTTTCCTGGCATAGAAGGTTAAGGGTGGTAGAATTGCATCTTTCCTATACCAGTTGTACACTGGAGTTACACTTGAACCTCATCAATGCACATGTGAATCAGGCAAACCATGTGAAGAATTTTTCCACAATTTATGTAGTTCTTTCAAAACCATTGCAATAGATCTCATTTCTCTAAGTACTCCACTGTAAGACACAACCTAATAAATGTTTAAGATAAAAACATACTGCAGTAGCAACATATTTGCTTTCTTATCTCAGTGCCTCAGAAGTACTGCTCAAAAATGTTTTATAAACAACTTGTTTAAACATTCTTGAAGAAATAAGTTATGTTATCTGGGAGAAAGCTTTATTCAAAGATCATCAGTTTCTTTAAATAAACTCATTAAAAGATCATGATTCAACAAATTGCTTATAGATTTCTGTTTATTTTAGGTGACGTGCTAGTGCAAAGACTCCATTTTAAACATATTAGACTCAGAACTAGCAGCAGATATGCATTAGCTGTTAGGAAAAATAACAACAAATCATCTTTAAACGGGTGTTATGGCTGAAGGCCATAATGTTGGATAACCTTTTTCTTTATTCACAGAATAGATACAGCACACAGCCCTGACAGCACAACTCATCCTTAATCCTGGTTAATCCCTCCTGAGCCCCATTCATTCTGTGACCACTATGGCAACTGGCAATAGAGATATCAATGGGTTCCATTCTTGGTCATCGTTCTAGTGGTACAAATATCTGACCATTAAGAATTGCACAACTCATTTCAAACATCATAGGTTCTGTTGGCTGGAACACACACAGAAAAAAAATTGCGGGTGCTTAGCACCCACCGGCAGCCACCTCCCCCCTCATGGTACCTCCAACCTGCCTGTGGCCCCACCGATCAACTCCTCCCCTCTCTCCAAGTGCCTCCCGGTCACTGTGATCAGCTGTTCTGCGGCATGCAGGAGGCGCTGGGAGGGAGGGACCAGAGCAGGGATGGGGCATGCTCAGGGGAGGGGGCAGAAAGATGTGGGGTGGGGTCTTGGGGAAGGGATGGAGTGGGGAAGAGGCCAGGAAGAGGTGGGGTGAGGGTGGGGCTTGGGGGCAGGGTCTGGGGCTCTGCGGGGGTTGAGCACCCCCAGGGAGAATTGGAAGCCAGCGCCTGTGTCACAGATAACTTTTAGTCACTGCTGACACTATGGCCTCTGTTGTGCAGCAAGTTAGATCAGACCACCATAATAAAAAGTTAAAATTAATGAATCTATTAAATTAAAGACCAGATTTTCAGACGTGATCTTTCATGGTGGCAGCACCATTTTATTGATGTCTATCTTGAGGTATCAAAGCTCCTTGCACAGCAAGTCAGTAGCAGAGCTATGTTTAGAACAGAGGTCTCCTGACTCCAGCTGGTATGTTCTAACAAGTAGATCACACTATTGCCTTTTCATTTCTCCTTTGCCATTGAAAACTTCAAAGGCCCCACATGACAATGACCATATTCTGCCTGAGAAGGGCTAACCATGACACACTTTGTGCCTGAGATCTTGCATCCAACCATTCTAAAGGCCTAGATCGACTGCTATACATAAATTCCACTGAACTTAGCCATTGTGGAAATCCTCAATAGAAATGCTTAGTAAATTGCCCAGTGCTGAACTGGAATATGCTATCATTTGATTTCTGAACAAAATTACATGAATAAAAGGGGTAACAGAGCAAGATATATGGCTCAAAAGGTCCCTAGATAGATTATAGAGCATGTAGGTGACATTAATGAAGTTATTAGATTCCAACAGTGAACTCAGAGAGTGAAGACCATATGTCTGAAACTTTCAACCTATAATGTGTTTACTTATTGTTGTCAAAGAATTTCAGTGTCACATTGCTATAAGGTATTTGAAGTGAAATAATATTCTGTAGTCTGAATTTTCTGAACAATCACTATGCATAATTAAGTAACATTTTTTTCATATGTATTCCACATTAAAGCAATTTAAATTTTCCTGTGACTGATTTCCATAAATTGTGGCAAAACACTTAAAATCAGTAGCTCATTAGCTGGTTCTCTTCACTTTTTCAGCTTCTTTCTTTATATTTCTAAGATAATGTGTTGCATCATCTGAGTGTGCTGATTCACATTAGGTTATGAGTATTGCATACAAAAGTTCACTCTAAAGTAATGCAATAATACAAAGCATATACCGCAGTCCCTCAGAACACAAACTAAAACAATACTAAAATAAAAACAAATTGATTGGAAGGTGGGCAAATCTGCAAAAGTTTAGCCTCAGATTCTGCTGTTAACTAAAAAATGTAGAAAAATGTACAGAATCTAACTTCCTTTTCTCTCTTCATCTCCCTCCCAGTTCCATGGATAGTCCACCAAAGAGAAGTATTGTCTTGATCAGCCATTTTCCTTATCAAGTGTGCTCAAAGGATGTAGTTTAGGGATCTATTTCTGTGAGGTGGTGAGCTTCATCAACTCCAAATGAAGTCAATGAGAGCTGAGAGATTATAGGGCCAGATTCTAAAAGGTATAAAGGCAACTAAAGATGCAGCTAGAAGATACGTAGTGGGATTTACAAAAAACACTTAGACGGCTATCTGCATCTTTAGGTGCCTAAATAACAGAGCTGGTCAAAATTCAAAATTTGTATCCTGTGGGAAACTCTGAGATTTCAAAACGAGGATTTATCCCAAACTGGGAGGAAAGTCAAAATCTCAGAATATTTGTGAAATATTTTGTTTTGACCATATCAAAATGTTTCATTTTGACTATCATTTTGGCTTTTATATTTTTAAATATTATTATAACTTACAAGTTTAAATTAAACATTTTGATTATTTCCAGAAAAAAAATTGACCAAATTGATACTGGGTAAACCAAGTGCCACAGGCATTAGCTAAGAATTGACAAACTCATAGCTGGAAACCAAACAAGCTCACCTGCACATTAGTTTTGTTCAAAATAGATTCTTAGTCTTATAAGAATGTATTTAGTGTTTAAACTCTATGAAATGCTTGTAAGTTGTTGCATGCATGAATCTCACTTGTAATGTCTGTATTACATGCTACAAGGAAATATGTACATTTTGCTTTATAATTTTGAAAATATTTGTTCTGAACTTGGACAGGCATGGAACTCATGTCCCCCTAACCCATTCAGGAGGTTTATCAAAATTAAATGGGTCATTAAAGAACACTGAAACACAAAGGATTGGTGAATGGCCCTATCACACCTTGGAAATGATATGTGCATGGGAACTTGTCTCATACACTGGAAGACTAAATGAAAAAGATAAAACAGAGTCACAAGAGACTTTTTCATGTCTTTGCTGTTTGAATTCTCACAGAGTCAGAGACTCCAACATGAAGCAAGAGATTGCCCAGGGTTGTTCCTGGGTTTGCCCTGAAAGTCATTTTGAATTGACAGATCACGACAACTCTCTCATTCTTAGGATTTAGACTGTAACTCATTTGTGAGTATATGTTTGCTTTCTTCATCCTGAAAATAAGTCTTTTAATTTTTTTCTGAGATAATAAACCTTGAAATAGTTTCCTACAGGATTGGCTACAGACATTGTCTTTGGTGTAAAATCTAGGGTACCCATTGATCTGAGATAAGTGACTGGTCTCTTGGGATTAGAAGCGTTCTGAATATTCTGTGATTTTTGGTGTAGGTGACTGTCAGGGTTTCCTCCTCACTCTGAACTCTAGGGTACAGATGTGGGGACCTGCATGAAACACCTCCTAAGCTTATTTCTACTAGCTTAGGTTAAAAAATTCCCCAAGGCACAAATCTCTATTTGTCCTTGGACTGAGGTATGCTGCCACTGCCAAGTGATTTAACAAAGAATCAGGGAAAGGACCACTTGGAGTTCCTATTCCTCCCAAAATCCCCCCTCCTTAAGCCCCTTCACCCCCTTTCCTGGGGAGGCTTGAGAATAATATTGTAACCAATTGGTTACAAAGTGATCACAGACCGAAACCCCTGGGTCTTAGGACAATAGAGAAATCAGTCAGGTTCTTAAAAGAAGGATTTTATTTTTTAAAAAAGGTAAAAATCAACTCTGTAAAATCAGGATGGAAAATAACTTTACAGGCTAACAAGAGATTCAGAAACACAGAGGATTTCCCTCTGGGCCAAACTTTAAAGTTACAAAAAGAAAACTAGGAATACACCTTCCTCTCAGCACAGAGAAACTCACAAGCCAAAACAAAAATAAGCTAACACATTCCCTTGCTAGTACTTACTGATTCTAATGGAGTTAGATGGCTTGCTTCCTTGATCTGTGTCCAGCAAGCACTCAGAACAGACAGACCAAAACCTCCCCGCCCCACCCCCAGCCAGATTTGAAAGTATCTTGTTCCCTTATTGGTCCTTTTGGTCAGGTGCCAGTCAGGTTAACTGAGCTTCTTAACCCTTTACAGGTAAAAGGATTTTGTGCCCCTGGACAAGAGAGATTTGACAGTACTGTATACAGGAAGGTTGTTATCCTTCCCTTTATATTTATGACAGTGACCATTTGTCACTAAGTCCCACTTGCTTGGGTGGCAAGACAGACTGGAGTGCCTAAGGTGACTGTCTGAAATTCCATGGTAAGACTGGTTTCAGAGTAGCAGCTGTGTTAGTCTGTATCCGAAAAAAGAAAAGGAGGACTTGTGGCACCTTAGAGACTAACAAATTTATTTGAGCATAAGCTTTCGTGAGCTACAGCCTACTTCATCGGATGCATCACTTCATCGGTAAGACTCACTTCATCGGTAAGACTGTTATGGTGATCCAAGAGTTCACATTGTTATTGGGTTGTGAAATTTTATGATAGAACATATCATCAGTTTGGGGTGTCTGCCCTATTTTTGATGGCCTGCCCTGAGGTAGGCACTGCTGGTTGTGAGTCATACCAGACATCATGACAGATATGTTACACAACACATTCTGATTTTGTTGAATCAGTTGTCTGAAAAATTCGGACTACATCTATTACATGCCTTTAAAAACCTTGTCTGCAGCTCTTTCAGACTCAGGCCTTACAGAGTGGGCTTTTCTGTCGACGCTGTAGGAAAACAACTAGCGGTATTCTCTTGATGAACTGCTTCATATTATAGTACAGCATAATCTTGGACAGCACTGCAACACTGTGACCCTAACCTTTAGTATGCACAGACAAGACTGGATATTCTTTCTCAAAGTTGTATCTCAGTTGAACTCTGTTTTTTCTGCTTGTACTGAGTATCCAACGGAAAACACACTAAACATTCTTTTCCTCTTATTTTTTTCCTGAAATAAGTGCATTTCCAAGTATAGATCTAAATACAAATCAAATGAAAATTAAATATTAGCCATTGTATATATTCAAGCATAATCTTTCTCCATGGCTTAAAACCAGTGGGACAGATTTGTCCTTTCATTATAATAGCAAAAATTGCAGTAACCTACTCAGTATATATCTACATTTGTTCAGACGAGAGTCTGACCCTATGTTTAAAAGTAAATTCTTGCTAAAACCTACCGTCATTGAGGTCTTCTAATGGTCATTAACTTTCACATAGGTAACACTGGGAGAGTTTCTGGATGGCACAGTAAAGAAGGAATTAGGTGGAATGATGGAGTGGGAGAACAACATCAGAAAAGACATCCTGAAGTAGGATCTGAACAAAAAGAAAAGGGGCTGAAGGTGATGGCTAGTGGCGTTCTTTTATTTTCTTTGTTGGGCCTATCCTGAAGTAAGTGACTTCTGGGTACTCTTCTGGCTCTGTCAATCTGTTTCTTCACTTCAGCAGGTGGATATTGTACTTGTAAGAATGATTGATAGAGATCTAGTAGGTGTTTGTCTCTGTCTGAGGGGTTGAAGGAAATGCGGTTGTATTGTAGAGCTTGGCTGTAGACAATGGATCGTGTGATGTCTGGGTGAAAGCTGGAGGCATGTAGGTTAGAATAGCGGTCAGTAGGTTTCCGGTATAGGGTGGTGTTTTTGTGACCATCACTTATTAGCACCGTAATTGACAGACTGACAGATTGACAGAGCCAGAAGAGTACCCAGAAGTCACCTACTACAGGACAGGCCCACAAAGTAAATAACAGAACGCCACTAGCCATCACCTTCAGACCCCAACTAAAACCTCTCCAATGCATCATCAAGAATCTACAAACTATCCTGAAGGACGACCCATCACTCTCACAGATCTTGGGAGACAGGCCAGTCCTTGCTTACAGACAGCCCCCCAACCTGAAGCAAATACTCATCAGCAACCACAACTACACAACAGAACCACCAACCCAGGAACCTATCCTTGCAACAAAGCCCGTTGCCAACTGTGTCCACATATCTATTCAGAGGACACCATCATAGGGCCTAATCACATCAGCCACACTATCAGAGGCTTATTTCACCTGCGCATCTACCAATGTGATATATGCCATCATGTGCCAGCAATCCCCTCTGCCATGTACATTGGTCAAACTGGACAATCTCTACGTAAAAGAATAAATGGACACAAATCAGACGTCAAGAATTATAACATTCAAAAACTAGTCGGAAAACAATTCAGTCTCTCTGATCACTCGATTACAGACCTAAGAGTGGCTATTCTTCAACAAAAAAAC